>NW_007579205.1:128709-146552 GCF_000690725.1 Stegastes partitus
ATTGTAGAAAAATGTAACCTTCGACTCAACTCAAATGAATTGTTGTATAAAGTATTAACATCAAGGGTGCTGATAATTGTGGCACACATGATTTGATGTCAAAGAATTATTTTTTAATGTGGGATTTTTTTCACACTGAATAAATGCACTTGAATTAAAGTTGGAATTTTCCTCTTTTTTTTTATTGTGGTCCCATATTGTTTAGAAAAAAACAGAATTTACTAGAAGCTAAAGAACACATCTTAACTATAATAATTATGGAGGGCACTATATATATAAACTGTGGTATTTACATGAATATATGACATGGTGTATATTTACAAATGGATATGTGCAAATTGTATCTTTGGTGCAATGGACATTAAAACAGTGCATTTGACAATAAAACAGTTCAGTGGACATTAAAAGGGTCGGTGCATAATCTGTAACAGCTTTAAACAGTAGTTACAGTAGAATGTGTAATTAGTGCAGATACTGGGTTCATGTTGGCGAGATGGTTTTGAAGAAAAAACATCACTAAAAACTACAATTTACTAGATTTGAAAAAAGAAATACCCCTTTTTCTGCAAATAGTATGACTTTATTCTCAAACAAAAAAAAAACATATTAATTCTCAGAATGTTTTGACATTGTTTTTGTAAATATATGATAGTAATACATATTCTCAAAATGTGACCTTTTTAGAATGAAAAAAAAAAACATAACAAAAACTTGTAAACTAGAGGAAGAAGAACAGCTCCCACAGGTCTCGTAATATTCTGAAAATACACTTAAAAATGCCCATTTCTAGTTATTTATTGTTTCTCTTATCTTTTGGTCTTCTCAGTAACATCATCTAATGTCACCACTGATGGTAAAAAGTAGCACAAACTTAAAAAGCAGAAATAAGTGAACTAATGTTGCTGTTTATGACTAATCTGGTTTGTGATTCAATACGTAGAATATAGTGAATATAAAACATAGTGGACATGCTCAGTTAAATCCATACTTATGTAACTGTTAATACATGATCATTTGGTGTTGACAGTAATATTATTCATATCTTCTCACTCCTGAAGTTCTTCTTTGTCTCAGAACAAACAGACGAGTGAACGACCCGATGAAACTCTGTGGCCACGATGAAGACGCAGCTGCTTCTGATGCTCATTAAAACCTGTTCGCACGCTTTTCTCCTGACGCTGCTGATTTAGTTGATTCTTTGTTTACTCTGTCCCCTGCTGTAATTTCACCTAATTGAATCTAATCTAATTAATGAGCCAATCAATTAATTGACACTGTGCAGAGAATTGATTCCAATCAAACGATCCGTCTTCGCTGCCGATCGCTAAATTGCTCAATCGATCACAGTGAATGGTTTTTTTTTTTTCCTTATAGAGACCCTGAACAGTCACACGAGATTCACTCCTGTTCTCTACTTTGATATTATTGCCACAATTTACTGTCAAAGCTGAATATGTGAGCATAACTTTTGTTGTTGTTTGTGTGTTTGTGTATTGACAGGTGTCTGACAAGCCCAAAGCCAGAGGCACAGCTCTGAGGTAAGACAAATAGCCAGACAGTGTTGGAACACTCATCTCACTTTCATATCTATTACGGTCCAAAATAATGGAGCAAAAAGATGTGCTGCTTTTGCATACACCAGCTCTTCAGATGTGGTGTGAGAGCCTTGTTGTTTTGGCAGAGACAAACCTAAGCGGTGTCATCCTTCTGCACGCTGTTGCTTTCGCAGAAGGAAGTCAATGAAGTGTTTCAATATCAGCCAAAAAACAAGCTATAAATACATGTTTTTCATCCTGAAACGTACAATTGAGGCGGCCGTGGTCAGTGCTGGAGGATTCTCTGTCTTTATTCTTATTTTCGGAGTTGTTTTTGAGCAGGTCAAATCCGACCGGAGCCAGATTCAGTCACGTAACCCCTCAGCAGGAGGGAACAGATGCATTATTTCTGGCCTTAAATCTAAAAGATGGGCACATTTAAGTTACTGGATGCTGCCTAAGTGTTTCGCCGAGGATGAAAGATTCATTAAGGAGTCGTAATAGTTGAAGGTTATTGCGAATACAGTCAGCGTGGAGGCTTCTGGAGGTGTAGTGGCTCTAATTCAGTGAAATATCTGTGATGACAGGTGCCCACTTGATAAACCCAGTCAGCAGCCTGCGCTCACACACTCCAGTCTGTAGCATTTGCATTTAGACAGCAGATGTCCTTTGTACTCACTGTTTGTGCCGCCGAAACTTTGTCAAACCTGAAGAGGGGTCTCGGCGTGCAGGGGCTGCGATTCAAAGGAGGAATCATTAAATTCTGTGTACATACATGCACATTTGATGTTTGAAGGTCACCCAGTAAAACGTCTTCAGGCCCCTTTTATTAAACGTCGTCTCATTACAGCCGAACACGAGTTTAACATGTTGACATTCTGATGTTCATTCAAGTGTGCAGCACCTTGTTCTTTAATTTCCCTTTGAGATATTTCAAGCGTTGCGTTGTTAGCTTGCTTGTTAGCCTTTGTTACGGGGAATGTAAAGTACATGAGTGCAGGTTTTGGGTGCTTTGGGTGTTAATTTGTAGAACTTTAAACTTCTGCTCGACATTTCAGAGAAAAAATCAGACCTTTTACTACATTTATGGGACCGCTATAGCTTCTAGTTAAATCTACCTCAAGCAGGTGTAATATTAAAGTTCTGCTTATGTGTTAATGCATTTGTATTAATTATCCAAATCTAAATAATTATACCTCTCAAGACCCAAGCTCTTGTTTCATATGCTTTTTTTTTTTTATTATTATTTCTCTTTATTTCTGTTTATTTGATCCGATCAAATAGTAAAGAAAATAAAATTGAAATTAAAATTAACTAAAAATATAAAGAAAATAAAAATACATTTAAAAATAGCATAAAACAAATATTTTTTAAATAAAAAATATTTTAAAATAAAATTTAAAATAAATAAAGAATAATGAAATAATACTGATAAAATAATAAAAATTGAAAATTGAAAAAATAAACTTCTATGGTAATATAACCCAAAATGTGACGTCCATGCAGGTTAAAGAAAAGACTGAAGATGCACGTTTGTAGCAGTAAAAGTGAAGTTGAGGCTGACATTTTAAATGAATTTCCATTTTTTGACAATAGATCTGTTGCAAGAAGCTTCATTTGTCCATATTTAATTTAATTACCGTAACGATAGGAGTAAGAAACGACCACGTCTGGCTAACAGTGACACATCAGTAGAAAGTTTATATAAACTGCAGAGTTTGTTTAAATCATCTCTACCTCGTCAACGTCTCAAAGTCTACATACCGTCCTTGCATAAAAACCAACACTATCGGTTGTTTTTACTTATTATTATTATCATTATTATTACTCCTGTAATTGATTTTCTCTCTCCACATCCGAGTCCAAAGGCAGAGAGAGTTTCTACTTGATGGAAAGGACCCGCCTGAGAAGGTGGGCTGCAGACAGGAGAGTTTTTTCCTGGACTTCATGTGCGTTGATGTTGCCAGGGATTTTGTTGGAGTAGTTTTCCATGTCCTGCTTGATGGTTCCAAAGGCTCCTATAACCACTGGGACTGTTGTTGTTTTGAGCCTCCACATTCACTCAACCTCGGTTTCCAAGTCTTTGTATTTGGTATACTTACTATTAGTAGTAGTAGAATAGAATAGAATAGAATAGAATAGAATAGAATAGAATAGAATAGAATAGAATAGAATAGAATACCTTTATTGTCACTATACGCATGTACAATGTGATTAAGAGCAGCTCCTTCAGTGCAATATAGAATAAAGAACAAAATAAAGAGCAAAAAATAAAAAATAGAAGAAATTTAAATATAAAATAAGATACGTTTTATATACAGTATAAGTTATATGTACAGTATGAATTTAGAAAAATATTGCACAGCATGGTCATTGATGATATTGCACAATGACCATGCTGTGCAATATTTTTAGTAGTAGTAGTAGTAGTAGTGGTGGTGGTAGTAGTATTTGTGCTTATTACAAATCATATTTATGTGTTACTCTGACAGCCCCATTTATTGGCTATTGTAAATATAATGGGAGCAAAAGAAGAAATAAAAAGATGATGCAGCAGAGCCACAAAGTTCACACAGGGAGGAGGTCGGGGTGGACGGATGGATCAACAAAACATTTGACTTCAACAGACTTTTCCTTTTAATTTCCCATTTCAAACTGGTAATAACTGCTATCGTTCTGTATACACAATGACAACAAATGCCCTTTTCTTACACCCAAACCCTGATCTTTCCCTTCGGCCAGTTATTTTGGTGTCTCAATCGAAAAGAGGTGAAAAATATCCGTGCCTTCTAACCTGCTGACGCTAATTCAGGAAACGCTCCTATGGGTCCCAGTCAGAGGGGAGGAACGAATGACCTCCACAGTCTTTGTGGTTGGAGGACTTTTTTTTTTTTTGGTAAATGTAGGAACAATAGGCAGCGCTGAGTGGTGCCCTGAATATATTTTCTGCATTTAAAGGAACAAACATTATTATGATATCACAATTATGAGCTTAGGGTGGGAATAATAAACAAATATTTTCAGAGAAGTTTTGTCTGGAGATGTTTTTTTTTCATCATCTAATTAAGATAATCTAAAAAAAAAAAAAAAAGACATGAGCATCTCCTGCTGCTACAAGCTAATCGACAGGAGTAAATCAACTTTTCTGGAGGTGGTGCACCATTATTTTAAACATTCCTCCATTTGTCTCTGGGTGCTGTGTGGGCTGCGCATTATTGTCTTCTTGTTAAGCGTTAACATCTTGAGGGAACATGTCACCTACTTAATCATTAGAGAGAGAGAGAAAAAAAAATCGTCCTAACATCACAGAACATTGGAGAGAATTCGTGTAAACAGCTGATTTTGGCGCCGAGATCAATTTTTCATAAGTTCATCCTTTTTTTTTTTTTTGCTTGGGACCGCGCTGCCGAAGCCCGGGCTGGCGCATAAGAATATAAGAATCTTTTATAAATGAGGCTCGTTGTGTTCACAATCCAAGGGCATTAGTATGCAAGTCTGGAGTGTGACTGTGTGTGTGAGCGAGCGAGCGAGGCAGACAGACAGCAGAGAGGAGAGAGAGAGAGTGTGTGTGTGTGTGTGTTGTGTGTCTGTGTGTGCCCCGGGCCATGTGTTACTCTGCTACCGCTAATGAGCCCATTCACTCTGCAGCCCAATCTAGCGAGCGCCGCACACACATGTATCCGCGGGGACGCTGGGACTGGAGATGCTGCGAGCGATCCACCGGCTATATCCCCCACGGAAAGCAACACACACTGTCTCACCCACACTCCTCACACCATCCATACAGACACACTTCTTCTTCTTTTTTTTTTTTCTTTTTTATAATCCTTGCTCTGACAGCCTCACCCACATACCAATCGTTATTCTGCTGCCACACTCGCGCACACATACAACCACCCACCCCATCATCCCACCGCGGTGTATATTAGAGTTTTATATTGCTGCTCTGTAATCTTTACAATCTGCTTCTGTTTAGTCCATTATATCCTGTGTGCATCCTTCATCACCCTGGTGAGAGAAATCGCTCGCAGTGATATGGATTTTTATTGTGATTATTTAAACATCGTAGACCTACCGGTGGTAGCGGTGCAAGATGCCGTATGGATAATGTTATTTCACTCGGCGGTGCTGTGAATTGTGCTGCATGGATGTTTACTGAGAGCTATTTGATTTACAGGTCCCGTGTATTCATAACTGGGATGAGCAATGACTCAAAACGCTTCAGACACGGGGAAATCAATAGCTCAATACAGTATAACTCAACAAAGATGAATGGGCTCGCATTCGTGATCGATAACGAAAACAGGTTGCAGATGCCGGCTGTCAACTCGCCGTGTCCTGTGCTCAGTACACAAAACAGGAAACAGACTTGTTTCTGGCATCTAGTTTTGAGTAAATGTAATATGAGCCGGTGAGGAGAACCTCCTAATTCTGCTAATAGCGGCTCTGCTGTCTTTTCTCGACTGTGTTGTTCTCTAAAAGCATTCGCTGCACATTTTAGAGGTTCTGTGATTGTAAACACAGTCAGATGGATGCAAATAGATAGAAAAGCTCCCCGTGGTGCCATTTTGAACACGTGACCATGTGAGTTTAAACAACAACAGTTGTCCTTGTGCTGAGTTTTTATTACTATAATTCATCAACATACCAAGAAAAGAAAAGAATATATGTTCAGGCTTTGAGATAACCAGTCTGGACACACGTACAAAGTGTTGTCATTGACTTTCAGTGGAAAGTAGCTCAAGCTTGCAGGAAAAGATGTTAAATGACGAGATGCATTCTGCCTACTGTTGACCAGTGTTAGCCTTTAGCACCTGTTTCCTTCTCTCCTGCTCTCTGTGCTCACATATGCAGCATTTTAATACCCAGCATTGCTGAATTCACAGTAAATCTGTTGTTACTCACATATTTTATTTCTGTTTCTGGTGTGACTTTGAAATGAGCATGAAATACTGACGGACTCTTAAGATCACATGTTAATCTCTGTCCAAGCTGCTGCTCTGCATCAATAGAATACTTATTATAAAGCTTCATCTCACTGTACACGTGAGTTCAAGACAAAAAACAAGTATGCTGGGATGTTGGCTGCATTTCCATCTAAAATAATCACTCAGATCAGAGAGAAAGTTAAAAGCGACAGAAGATCTTTCGTATTTTTTCTGTCGCACAGCGCACAGCTTCTGTTTGGGTCTTTGGTGACCCTGTTTGTCTGTGGTCGACGTACGACTGTCGGCTAACTGTGCTGCTCCTCTGCTCATTGAACAGAGGCTAAAACAAAATCATTCTTACTAAATGGTTTTTTTGGGGGGAAGAAAAAAAGTCTCTAAAGAGGTCTGAACATTCTTTAAATCAAAGCTGGCTACGGTGGCCTCAACCAGCCTCGGTTTTAGCTCAACTCCTGGTCACACCAACAAGTAGCACAGCCCGGTTAAGTAGCACCAAAGGTTTTTAACATAGTGTTAAAACACCATGAGATAACTACTAATATGAAAGCATTCTAGTGTGAAGCAAAGATGGACGTAGCCACTGTAGCATCATCTACTGGTTTTGTCAACTGGATAGGATTTTCACCGTAAAGCACAAACTGCTTTATTTTACTCCACATGAGACCATAATTAACAAACAGAGCATCATGTTGTATTGAATTAGACATGAAACTAGCAATTGAGACCATTAATTTTTCAGGAAAATGTCACGTGAGCTAGCAAATCAAGTGACGAATAGAATAATTTTCTCTCTTTTTGCAACCAGAGGAGTCGCCCCCTGCTGGCTGTGAGTTAAAATGCAGGTTAAAGTGACTTCTGCATTGGCTTTGCTTTTTAAAACCAAGAGGCTGCATCCATCTTTTATACACAGTCTGCAATTGCTCTTAGACCTAACTGACTATCAATTAGCATAGTAGCTGGGTTGGTTGCTAACAGGACAATTAGTTCACACGATTTACATCAGGGTTGCCAACTCTCATGTTTTTGGCACAAGACTCCCGCTTTCAGTCTCACACTCTCACACTGCCAAACAAGAGGAAGCCTCAAAGCCCCTAATTTATGAAAAAAAGACTCTTAAACAGTCTTTCTCTGCGTCCGAATGTCGGGCTTCTCTACACATTTTACTACCACATTGCAGGAGGTTTCAAAAGACAGCTAGCGTGCGTTTTAGTTGGCAGAAGCGTACATACAGACCCCTCCAAAGTCATAAAACATGTTTTATTAGCCTTGCCTCATTCACTTTGCTCTACAGTTTCACGTCTATTACAAACTGAACCCTTGCAAAAGTACAGCTGTAACGTGATGGAGATAGAGTCTGTTATAGGATCATATAGCGTCGGACAGCAGCGTATGAGCGTCAGCACAGCATAATAGTTGCGTGTAGTTACGCACATGGCTCAACAGAGGCTTCAGTTCCACAGACTTTTCAGTTTCACAGTCTCACAGCAGGATATTTTAATGATTTATACCCATAACTACATACAGGTTTTGGTCTGTCTGCTCAAGTAGTTACCAAAATACGGCAACAGTTCGTCTACTAACGGTTTTACGGTGCCATAAGTGGCTGTAGTTAAATAATCATCACACATGGACAGAATCTTCAGCGTTAAATGAATTATAGATGCCTTGCCTATGGGTGAAGGTTTTTCCCCTCGAATACGCCGCAGCATCTTCTTCTTCTTGGCTAATTTACTATCAGCCTCCGCCCCTCCTCGGCCTTCCCTGATTCTCACTCCAGCTGGTAGGTGGCTGAAAGTTGGCAACCCAGTTTATATATCTGTACCATCGACTCCTGTCTCATAACTTTGATGGAGCGTTTTGCTCCAGCAGAGAAGGTTAAATAAAAGTTGATCTTGCAACGCAGCTGAAGCGTTGACTGATAGCTTCGTCTGCTTTGGCTCCCCGTTTCTCAAAGGTCATTACTGTCGAGGTGGTTTGTTGTTGGTCAGCGGTGCAAATTTACTTACAGGAGGATGCAAAAGATGTGTGCAGATTCACTCCTTGTTTTTTTTTTCTTGCTTTGAAATGTTGCTATTAAACTCTGGTGCCCTTAAGGTTACATTTACTGCTGGTAGGGTTATTTTTTTGTTGTAAGGCTTCAGTGTTTGGCCGGGTGAACTCGATGTCTTTTAAAATCACACACTCCCGGACCTCTAAAAACGCCTCTCAGTCCTCTTCCAAGCGGGTGGTGGTGATAACCTCACTACAGCAACAACGGTCTTTACCTCTAAGTAGTGGAGAACCCAGCCGGCGCTGTATTAACGGCATTTTTACTCAGATCTGCTGCAACAGAAGCTTCTCTTCAGTTGTCCTGTAATGCAACTCATCAGAGACGTACGCGCTCACAATCAATAATACAAACAGGGTGGCGGGTTACAAACAGACAGGTTAAACAGTGTGGGTGCACCCCGCCAGTCAGGTGCATGTAGTGTGACATGAGTTCAAATGTGAAACACCTTTTCAAACACTGTCACTCCTGCTGCTGCCAGGGAGCATTACACTACATATGTAGAAATGGAAACCTATTATAGCCTTCCCCACAGTACTGCCCCGGGCAAACACACTCTCGCACAAACACACACATGTATGCTGAGTGCTGGAATCAATCAGCGACTGTGTCTGTGAAAAAGGTGGAGAAAAAAAAGTTTTATTTTTTAAGCTTCGGATTTATGAAGGAAGCATGTAGAGTAGATGTATGATTTAGTCAGTCAATAATAAGAATCCCAACCACCTCTCATTTGAACTTCCACTGATCATTGATGTATTTATTCATGACATTCCTCCACTTTGAATACAATTGTGCACCACTTCCTTGTTAGTAGGTTAACGTATTTAGGTGCATTTGCGGCAGAGTAACTGCAGAAATGTCTCCATACTTTATAGGTTTGCACACACGTTTGAATGAGGTAAACAAGCGCGCATGCAAGTGGACGCGTAAGCAGCGTCTACACTCCCGTGATTGAGAGGCAGACAGAGAGAGATTGTAAAGCCAGCTGTGCAGCAGGAATCTCTGCCAAGTGGAGGGCAGAACCGGCGAGCTGAAGGCAGATGATAAGATGACAGATGAACTGAGCCCAGATGGCCTGCACATCTTCACTTCACAGCTCCGTAATGCCGTTATAATTCCACATATTTTCACTCACTTTCTTCGGTTATTTTAAGAGCCTATATTTACCTGTTCGGCGTGACTCCACTCTCGGCTACATCTCGTCTCCGCTGGCTGCAGTTTATCCGAGCCGTGGCCCGTCTTGGCTCGGAGCCATCCGCTCCATTGTCTATACGGGCGGATCAATTCGTTTTTTTTTTTTTTTCAGCGGAAGCAATTGGAACGTGAAAAGAAAAGAAAAAAAAAAAAAGCTGTGACTGTCTATTGTCTGTTATTGTCCTCCTTATGTTCAATTCCTGCTGGTTAATTAATGGTGGCAGAGTCCAAACAGAACCGCACAGTGTAGCACACATGGACCCAGGAGGATTTGAAAGAGCACAACAAGGAAAATATACTGATTTTAGAACAATGCGATGTGTGTTGCTTCTCTGAAAACCATGTATGAGCAGTATAGCAGCATAATTAACTGTAATTAGCTACAATTGAGGTCCAGGTAATCAATATATGCATAATATCAAACACAGAACAGTGAAAAATGTGACTGTACAGCCAGTGATTTCTGCAAACAGTAGTATCAGGGGTAAAATCAGAAAGGTTTACAGAGGGCAGCGGTACAGATAGTAGAGTAAAGAGAGCAAAGTACAGAAGAACATCATCAGCATCAGTCTTAAAATCCAATATTAAAATTAATTAAAACTGTTGTTTGTAGTGTTTTGCCTGCTTGGTTGTGTTGTTGCTGTAAAAATGAATAAATAAATAAAAGTAGTAGTAGTTTAATAAATAATCAGAACAATAAGCTGTTCACCATCCTGGAAAATGTGTTTCCAATGGCTTTGGATGAAATATAAAATCAGACATATTTCAGAAGTGCACTACAAAGAAAATAGAAAAGGACAGTTGAAGAACCCATGAGGGAGAGGAGAGCCTTCAGGACACAATCAATACAAAGCAGTTGGTGGATTCACTTCATGGTTGACGATACATAATCTCAGTCAAAAGAGTGAAAATGCTCCTCAGATCCCGGCTCAGGTATCAGGACCAACCATGAATGGAAAACTGAACGGGCACCAGAGATGCTCTGGTCTTTGCCTGCAAAAAAAACCCCAGAGAAAGGGCACAAAATGAACAAATGGAGCACAAAATGACAATAAAGAGATGCAACATGGCGAAAATGAGACACAGAACAACAAAACAACACAAAAAGAGCACAAAAAGAAGCAAAACCACCAAAATGAGACCCTAAATGACCACAAAACGATGCAAGACGACTAAGAAAAGGCTCAGAGGAGATACATGTTGGCTGTAAGCAACAGAAATGGAAAAAAAAAGAAAAAAATACCATAAATTTCCAAATACTTACTGCAGATTAACCATAACATGCATGAACTATGTGTAAGGAGAATGTATTTTCTGACTTCACAAGCTGCTGTGTTCTTCTGAGGTGGTCGGGGTTGATGGTGGGTCTATAAAGCACAGTTATCATTAATCATTAATCATCAATCATTGATTTTTTTTATTCAATGTTTAATCAAGACCAAGTAGTTATGAGAACATATTGTAAAAAGACCGTATGAACTTTGGATAAGGGCAACATTTTGCTCATATATTTAATATAGCTGTTTCACAAATTCAATATACATTCATATAAAGTGTTTTTATTGTTGTTGTTATTATTATTATTATTATTATTATTATTATTATTATTATTATTATTATCTGGGAGTCACTAAGTATTCAACATATTTCAGATGTCAAGCTGTTTTAGATTATATAGTACTATTAAAATATAAGACAGGGTTAATGCTAAACAATGCTAATTTGCTACTTGTAAGTTAGCAAACTAATAACACCAGTTTACAAACTCAGTTATCAATAATCCTTGACCACAGAGCCAAATATGCATATGTAGCAGAAAAGCACTGGAAAAAACTGATATATGAGGTGTGTCAGAAAAGTTCCAGGACTGGTGTTACAGGAGATAGATTTCAAATCCAAACTACAAGTTTTCCCCTTCCAAGTAATTCCCCTGGAGTCTAACACACTTTCCCAGCCTTTTCTTCACGCCGTCATGCACTCCTGGAAGGATTCTTCTGGGATCCTCCTCAGCTCCGTCGTCACAGCCATCTTCTAAACGGGTCCCCTTGATGACCCCCTTGAGCTTGGAGAAGAGGAAACATTCCACGGAGCCAGATGGGGTGAGTAGGGAGGTTGCTCCAGCACGGAGATGTTCTTCTCAGCTCAGGACGTTGTGATCAGGCGCGTTGTCATGGTGAAGCAGCCACGACTCGTCCTGACACAACTCTTGCCTCTTCTGAACGAAGCAAAAGCTGCAGGATCTCTTTGTAGACCTGCTAGTTGATGGTCTGAAGGAGAAAACTCCTAGTTTGTAGTTTGAAATACATCTTTTGTGACACCAGTCCTGGAACTTTTCTGACACACCTCTTAAAACCTTGAGTTAACATTTTACTAATGATTGTTTTCAAGGTCAAAAAAAAAAGATCTTTCACACCTTGACTTTCGAGCAGCAGCTTATAATGTGTTCTAAGACTGTTGGCACAAGCACGTATGCAGCCAAAGTTAGAAACCGTCTACGGTAAGGCCGCGACACGATGAACTGAACACAGCTGTCTTTTTCAGATGTCTCTCAGGTGTAATGTGAAACCGCATTATTTACTTGCAGCCAGCTCTCCTTCTTGACCTTGTTGCTGGTTCCAACCACGAACACCGGCAGCTTTGTAAAGTCCTTGTATTCACAAGCGTGGCTTCGCTGCAGCTTTTAAGTATGTGGGTGTCGTGTGGATCTTGTGAGGCCCACTGGACATATCAAACCAACAGATCATTTTGTCAAGGCTGTAAGGTTTTCATTTCCCCTGTTGTGCTTGTGATTTTATCACACAAATAAACAGACAGACTCCAAAGCTTCTGCTGGAGCCTGAGGATCTGACAAAGGCTATTTTGTAAGTCTTATCTGTGTTACTTATGCAACGTTGACACAGGCGTACACACACACACACAAGGAAAAAAAAAAATAGAGAGTGAAGCCTCTGTGTCCTAAATAAGCACAACACAACATGGTGGATGCATAAGATATAGGAAAGAACAGAAACACACCAATTTAAGCAGGAAATTATCTTCAATAGAATTTTCTTTCACGGTTAAGGTCGTGTTCTTCGGTTACTTCTTCATGTTGGTGTAATTACACGGACATGAATAAAGATTATAAATGCACAGATGCTATTGGAAACATGGGATTTAAAGAATATGTGGTTAATAATGAAATAGGAGCTGAATTGGATGTGAATAAAAGATGCATTTACACACAAACAGACACTGAGAATAAAGAACGACGGTATTTCAGTCACAAATAACATTCCTCCCGTTTCTAAGTGACTACAAGGACGATTTCTTTTTTTTTTGTTGCAAAAATAGTAACTCGGCGTCCTTCAAGCCGTCCATCCGGATATATACGAACTCCTGGATGAAGTTTATATGTCTTAACTTCAGCTCAGCATCATAGAAACACAACAGAAATGTCCAGTTGAAAGCTGCTCTGTCAGTCTGCACCAGCTGGCGTTGCATTTTAATTTGGCACCAACCACGGCATTAAATTATTTTTGACGGCTGATGGCTGATTCCTGGGAAAAAAAAAGAGGAGGAAAGCGAGCCAGATGTAATGCTTTCATACTCATCTCCTTTCATCTTGTTCCTCTAACACACACACTGTTTATGTTGCCAGAATAAAATAGGCTATAGAGAGCACTCAGCTGAAAATCCCATTGAGAGCAAAAAGACACTCGCGCTTTTCCTTTAACTTCACACGGCGCTATTTAAACAAAAAGACAAACATATCAGAGTGGGAAATATACACTCGACTCGTGTGCTTCCAGTCGGTTTTATCTTTTGGCAAATGAAGGGCTGATATGAGATGCCATAAAAAGACTCGCATCAGATTTATTAAATGTCTCCTGCACTATTTGGTCTATTATGCACAGTCTTTTTGGAGAGTTTCTCTTATGGCATAAAAGAGACAATTTCATGTTGTAAACATCCAACAGCAAGACGGCGAGTGCTAAATTTCATGCAGGCGGACTTAAATCATTCATTTTTCTGCGCCGTGCTTCAGGCTGCGGAGGGACTCGTACGAGGCGAAGCCCAGCACTCCCAGAAATCCTCTCTTATCCAGCACTAATGACAAGTGAGAACAGTGCTCTTCTGTGCAGCAGACACTCAGCTGATGTTTGTTCTCACCTTGATTTCTTGCCAAATGTCTTATCGACAATGTGGGCTAGCCCACCAGGGGAAGTGATTTGTTTCCCGGAGTTACAATGTAGGCACTCATCAAACAATGAGCTGCTTTAGATGAAAGCATCCTCCAAATGGTTTTATTTTTTTTTTTTTTGGTGGCAACAAGAGAAACAGTTGGACGGTATCTGTGATAAACTGTAGACCGTCTGCACATCCACTCCTAATCAATCTGGATTAAGTGGAGCAGAATCCCAGTTAATCATTATTCTCCAGTTAAAAAAAAAAAAAAAAAAAGTGCAGCCACAACATTAAAACCATCTGCCCAATATTATGCAGATCCCCGTAGTGCCAGTGGATGTTAGCGGCGAATCCTCTTCATCTAGTGGGTTTTGAGGTGGAGCAGATCCCACAGACGCCGGATTTGTTTGGGATCTGGGGAGTTTGAAGGTCAGGTTGAGCGTTTCGGGCTCTTGGTCGTGTTCCTCGAGCCGATCCTGAGCAGTTTTAGAGGTGCGTTATGCTGCTGGAGGGAACGTTAAAACCATCTGTTAGTGATAGATGAAATATTACTGATTGAAAGTTAAGAATAGAAACTACTGTCATGACTCTAAGGATGAAAAAGTCTGTGGGCCAGTTGGCTGAGCCGCCCCAGACTGAAATATCTCAACTATCTGGACGGGTTTTGTAGACAGTCGAGCTCCCAAAAGGATTAATCAGAATGACTCATATTGTTCCCCCTGAAGTTTCACATTTTCACATTTGTGTCCTTAATTAGCATCCAACCATATCTGAGCAGTGGACATGGTGCCTGTCTGGTGCTGGGACTGAAGATACTGAAGTCATACCTTGTGTAATGTGTTTTGAGTCTTTGGGGCTTCTAATAGGCCTGAGAGGTCTCTCAGTTTGGGGATTTTTTTTTGGATCCTATTTCTCAATAATCGCCTAAAATAACCATTTTAAATTGTGGTAATTACTGGGACAACAGAGAAGAAATCCTAAGAGGTGACTGTGTTTGACTTTAAGGAAACCAAACCGTATAAATAAGATTAATTGGGCAGCCAAGTATGAAAAAAATCCCCAAAGTTAAACAAAAAAAAAGAAAGCGTGACTTTGTTCTAGTCGTTTGGGGTTTTTTTGTCTCATGATCTTGGTGATTTTTAAATCGTGGCTAAGTTGCTGTTTTTAGACATTTAAATGTGGCATCCTAAAGGAACTGCTGCTGCTGCTGCTGCTGCTCGCAACAGCAGAAACCTGATTAATGTCGGCCCCGGATGTCCATTCAAAAAGTTGTCCGTTCCTCAGATGAATAAAGAGCAACATACTGTAGCTGCGCCACAGTCTGGATCTTTTGGATTTGAATCAATATTACTAATGAGTCTCCTCTGCAAAAGAGAGCTGCTGCTGCTGCTGCTGCTGACTCACACACAGCACTCTTGGTTCTTTTTAGTCGCACATCAAAAGATTCTTTAAAGGCAATAAGGGACATAGAAAAAAAAAGTAGACCTAGACACAAGTCCAGGATATGTCTGCTATCACCATCTGTCTGGCTTCGCTACCTCACTCTTCCAGTAATCCGTGCAAAAACATGCTGTTCCCTATAGCGACCGAAACAATGTTTGACAATCCCGATCCAAGAATTGTCATATCTGTTGTTCCTGCACATCATTTGTCACATTACATCCCATTTGCTTATCTGACAGCCGTAGCAGCTAATAGACACAACACATGGTTTGCGGTCTAATGTACAGAGATGTCGTACTTTAGAAACAATACTGCAGCCAGACAGAAAATAGAAAATACCCAAGATAGCGTTTGAAGGGAATTAAAGCAGAGATAAGACAGTTATTTTCTTTTTGTTAATTTGCAAATAGTTTTGTTTGAAATTTCCAACGATTTTCAAAATAGTTGTTTTTTCTGGCAAATGGCTGATAAAGCGGTTATTAAACTGAGTGTTTCGTTTCTGCACAATCGAAAAATTCCAACAATGAAACAAAAGCAGAGTCCGTCGTCTAAGCGCTGGCTCGTACTGTCACTTTTATAAATGAAAAAACTGTTATTCTGAGGTGCTAGGCCTGTCGGGGGGAATGTAAAATTGATTGATTATTGGTGACACAATATTATCGATTGGTCTCAATTTACTGCTGACCCTGGAGCAACCTATAGTGGTAACAGTAGTAAACTACAGAGCATCTACGCTATACGGAGTATAAATGAGTCAACAAGGCAGAGGTTGGGATGCAGCCTGTTGTAGGTTCAACGCTAAAATTTTAATTTTTTAATTTTCTCCCCTTCCTACCTGTAGATCACAGTATGGCCTGTTGCAGTAAATATATATGTTTATGGTAAATGGTCTGCACTTATATAGCATCTTTCTACCTTAACGGCACTCAAAGCGCTTTACAGTGTTTTCTCATTCACCCAATCATACACTAATGCCTGCCATTGGGAGCAACTTCGGGTTTAGTGTCTTGCCCAAGGACACTTCGACTGTGGAGGGGCCGGGCATCGAACCGCCAACCTTACAATCAGAGGACAACCGCTCTACCACCTGAGCCACAGCTGCCCAGAGGTGCCTTGTTTGGTAGTTACCCCAGGTGACCATGAAGTCTGTGGACAGTCGCCATCAGTCCCACAAGGTTCTGACACAGAAGACCAAAGGATAGAAAATGAAACCAGTCAATATAAGAGTGGTTGTGGCTCAGGTGGTAGAACGGTTGTCCTCTGATCGTAAGGTTGGTGGTTCGATCCCCGCCCCCTCCACAGTCGAAGTGTCCATGGGCAAGACACTGAACCTGAAGTTGCTCCCAATGGCAGCACCTTGTATGTATCTGTCACCATTGGTGTATGAATGTGTGTGAATGGGTAAATGAGAAACATTATAAAGCGCTTTGAGTGCCGCAAAGGTAGAAAAGTGCTATATAAGTGCAGACCATTTACCATTTACCATTAATAACCTTACAGAGAATTATCCTCCTCTGAACCCTGCAGATCTCCTCGGAGTGTTCAAGCGTCTTTCAGCTCTTTGTTTCGGTTCCCTCTCGGTCATCCCAGACATCTATTCTCAGCTAAAAAGCTCAGCTAAAGCCACCGTACGCTAACTAATAGCTACCACATAGCAGGCAGGCAAAACTAGTAGGTGAAGAACGGTTAGCATTTAGCTGCTATACAATCAAATATTTTTGTCACGATGGTGGAGACCAAAAATAGAGCAAAAAGAGGACTGAATATTGGACCTGTTTTCATCAAGTGACTCAAAATGAATGAATGAATGAATGAATGAATGAATATTGCCTGCTGGTTTTGTGAATAAGCGACTGTCTTTCTCTGCTCTCTTTGGTAATGTTTCCACTTTGTGTTCACTGTCTCTGTCAATAAAAGCACAAAAAATGCCCCAAAACCTACATTTATAGGACGCATATCAACTTTAAAGGTGATAACATGTCATTTATTGGTTTATAGCCCCTCGTGCTGCCTCCAAGACACCAATAACAATAAATTAATACTTTAAACCTCAACTACTTGCACTGATGGTGGCACTACGATCATTACTTAATGTGGCGGATATTACTCTTACTGCGTTGTCTTTGACACTCCTGTTATATTTAATTGCCCTTGCCTGCTGTGATATACGGCTAATTTTTGTTTGAAAGCACTCGGCCTCATCAATAAATTCCCCCTGGGGCATAATAAAGGTTATCTGATAGTCCTGACATTAAACTGTATGTACGCAGCTGTCACAGCACAGCGGAGATTCAAAGTGTGCCGCTGAAAGAAGAAGCCGAATTTAACGAGGGAAGGGGGGGGGGATAAAATGTATTTAATTGGGAATCATATCTCTGGCTCATTTTTGGTTTTATTGCTGATTTTGCAACCGAGCACCGGCATGGAAAGAATTAAGAAAACATATTGCTGTTCTCTGCTGCGTTGTTCAGTAAAATCTAACCTTTTCTAGCGTCTGAAGCTGCTTCCAAA
>NW_007579205.1:146802-151256 GCF_000690725.1 Stegastes partitus
GTGTGTGTGTGTGTGTGTGTGTGTGTGTGTGTGTGTGTGTGTGTGTGTGTGTGTGTGTGTGTGTGTGTGTGTGTGTTGCCTGAGGAACAGTTGATGGATTTGCTGCTTGACTGCTCACACAGATTGGTGCCTGCTGTGATGGCAGCCTTGAACTGAAATTACGTGCACACTCACACTCGCGCACACACACACACACACACACACACACAAAGGCAACTACACATAATTGCAATTTCTATGTGCGCAAGTGCATTTGTGTGTGTTCTTAAGTCGGGACGAGCGGTTGTGTGTTGCCTCCAGGAGGCCATTTAAAGCACTGTGGAGGGGTGGATGAACACAAGGCCGAGCCGGAGCACCAGAGAGGATGAGACAATCGAACGGGTTCAAAACGCAGTGTTTATGCCTTTATTAATAGACGTTTTATTACATTCTCCGTCATTTTTTTTTTAGTGAATGAGCTACAAGGCGTTTGACCTCTTTGATTGTTTTCTTTTCTCAACGTTGAGATGAAATCGTAACCGAGCAGAAAAACAAGATTTAATTTATACAGTTTAGAGAGTTTAGTTGCTGTTTTCTGAAGAGCTTGATGTTATGTTGCTCTAATTGCGGTGGTAGGAGGAGATTATGAATTACCTTGGTCTTGCTTTATTAACAGAAGATTCCCCCTCCTCCTCCTCATCCTCATCCTCGTAGTGCGTAAATGAGAGTGATGTGCTGTTGTGGAAGCTCTGGTGAAGATCTGCCAACTGTGCGTCTATATGAGGAGGAGGAAGGCTGACATTTACTGAAACTCCACCATAAGAATGAACAATAAACACCGAGGCCTTCGTGAGGTAACTTCAGGTCTAACTGGGAGTTTTCAGGGCTGTGGTTCCTCCATGGCTGCATCGCCGTGGTAACCTACGGTGCACAGATATGACAGACAAAGATGCTGAGTGACGTGAACTCGAGTTTTTCATCCTTTTTTTCCCCTTTTCTGTCGAGTGCAAGAAACTGCAAAGTAATTGAATTTTTCTATAGGCCTTTGTATTATCCTAAAGCAGGAGACTGACAAAGCACTAAAGCCTTGCACTTGTTGACCTTATGAGATTTGCAGTAAGCCCACATGCAAGTTGGAATTATTATGTTTTTAATATACTCTAAAAAGTGTTTAGCACCACAAGGGCTGCAGCTGAGAGGATAAGGCTAAAACTGCCTCACATGCCGTATAAAAGGCTGCATCTAAGCGAAAACTGTAATGGAATACACGATTGTAGCCCAAATACAGTCCGATCTGCTGCTGCCGTGGCGACGGGACAGTGATGCTGATAAGACTGTTGACTTACTTTCTCACAGTCTGCAGTTTCTCAGCCCATTTCCTCTCTGACTGAGGCCTGGACGGGACGCACTGCTCAAAGCTTGCTCCTCTAAAGCTCAGGACAAAGTTGTGGTTCTCATTTCAGCCTCATTTTAGTTTGGATTCTCGTATTTTTCTCCTAAAATTCACTAAAAGGTGAGATGACACAAGAGGAGGACAATTAACAACAGGAGACTTGAGACTTAAAGGACACAATTCCTCACCTCGACTAACATATAACTCAGTTCAGTATATATATACATACAGCGCCCTCCATAATTATCGGTTAAGATGTGTTGAAAGCCTTAAAATAAATTCCATTTTTATTGCAGACTCTCACGCTGAAAATTGTAGAAAAATTTAACCTTTGGCTCAAATGAATTGTTGGCAAAAGGCGGTTGTACAAAGTATTAACATCAAGGGTGCTGATAATTGTGGCTCACATGATTTGATGTCAAAGAATTATTCTTTAATGTGGGATTTTTTTCACACTGAATAAATGCACTTGAGTTAAAGGTTGAACTTTCCTCTTTTTTTTCATTGTGGTCCCATATTATTTAGAAAGAAACAGAATTTACTAGAAGCTTAAAAACACATCTTAAACATAATAATTATGGAGGGCGCTGTGTATATATATATATAAAAGATATGAGACAGAGTCAGACAAAATCAAAACTAAAACAAGGCTGAAATGAGAATCATAATTTTGTCTCCCGAGCTCAGTAAGATTCTCTTTCGGGAGCAGCTGTTTGGCTTTCTACTGGTTATATATTTCTTAATTCCTCGTGTTGGTTTATGATCATAGTTTGTTGTTCTTGTGAGGAACAGGCAGCTCTCGTGTCCACGCTGGGTTATCTAAGGCCAACGTCGGCTCTTTTAGGTGAACATGCTGGCAGCAGCCTTCAGAGCTCTGGGTGGACTGAACAAGGTTGGATGTGACGTGTTTGGTTTAGTTAAGCCACATAAAGGTTAGAGCTCATCCTGTTCCTGCTGCGTAGTCCAGGTCTGTCTCTGATGGATCACTTCCATAACAGCAGCTTCACTGAGACTGTACTCAATTAGCATGACAGACATCCATCATTAATTAGCTTATTTAATCATCATTATTATTAGTTTTATTGGATTTTATTTCATTTAGTTTAAACAGTTTGATTGTCATACCACGACTCATTTCCTGTTTTGTCTCATTCAATTTTGTTGTTCTGGTGTGTATTGGTTTCTAACTATATGTTTCATCTATTGCTTGTTTAAAAAGCACTATCCAGCCAAAGTTTGACTGATAAATACGCCGACAGCAGACGTCCAGCTGTCTACTTACCGCTCTGTAGAAATGGCAGACCAACATCCGAGCTCACAGCTTATCTCAATCAAACCGAGGAGCTACAACCTCGACACCGAAGCCGGAGAACAAATCAGAGGAAGAGAAGAAGCCGTGACCCATCGGACACCTTAAATAACCTCGACACTGACTGAGGCTGTAACTGGCAGGATGAGTCAGAAAAGACTTCAGGGCTTCATTTAAGAGCAGCGAAGGAAACGTCTCAGCAAACACTCAGGCTGGCTCATTGGTGTTAATATAAACAGCAATCCGTCAGGGTGTAGTTGAGCTTATTAGAGGAGTTTTCAAGCAGGTATCCGTACATGCAGGGATGGAATGTAACTAAGTATATTTACTCTTTACTTTGAAGTACCGTAGTTGAGTATTTTCTTCACACGTCACAGGGAAATACTGTACTTTGTATTTCACTACATTTAACTGACAGCTTCAGTTGCTTTACAAACTGGAATGTTTTCACACAAACCATATTAAGGACTTATAAAATAAATTGTTTTGTTATAAATTAAACCACCGGACTGTTCAAACAAGTACAGCTGAAACAATTAGTTAATTAAACAGTTTGACAGTCACATCTGATTGCATTTCTCACTATTTTTAGAACGTTAAACAGTCGATAGATTGATGGAGAAAACAATTAGCAGATCAGGAAAATAGTCATTAATTGCATTTGGATACAAAATCATTCAAAATAAGCTCCACTTCAACCAACTACAGGAGTAAAACCCTCCTTGTACGTTCATGCATGTCAAATAATTTGATCTGTAGCAGTCAGAGGTGACGTTTCTCTGCTTGTGTGGTTTGACTTTTAATCATATAATCGTACATTTTTGTGATGATACTGAAATACTTTGACTTCAGTGTTTTCCAGCCAGACAGAGTACTTTTACATTGTGGTATTAGTATCTTTAGTTAAGAAAATACTGTAAATATTTATGGATATAGATATATTTACATAATGAGAGTAAATATAAGACCTATTTGCATTGTGTGTGTCCAAATTTAGTGCAAGTAAGGAAATAATTTTCCCTCCAAAGTTGACAGTGAAAAGTCAGGACAGGTTTGAGTTTTTGTGCAGCAGAAAAATTAATTTAGAGTTGACTTTGTAGAAAGTTTGGAATCAATAAAGCTGAATGGAGGACTTTAGGATTAAACACCTCAGGTAGCCAACAGCTAATATTCTGGAATTTTATAGTGTTAGACAGTAAGTATGGCTGGTGTAGACTTTTTGTTTGTGGATTATTTCTTAAAGATAAAGTAGACCATCGTCTGCATAAACGTTAATTTTGTGGTCTGATTAGTTTCAATTCATTGGTTTTTTGTTATTGTTTCTTTTTCATTATTATTATTATTATTATTGTTGTGCTACCAGGTGGCTCATGTAAAACATCAAAAAGCAAGGCAGCGAGTCAATGTCCCTGTCCGGCACCATAAAAAATGCGAGGCTTTGAGGTGAAGCCTTTCGGTGACGGCGTCCATCAGTGAACTCCCTCAGCGCGCAGCGGACCGGCTTTGGTTTTGTTAGATTGTGACATGTTGATTCTCTTCTTTCTGTTTCAGTGGTGCATCAGGGAGCAGCAGTGAATCAGAGAGCAGCTCAGAGTCTGACACGG
Organism: Stegastes partitus; assembly: GCF_000690725.1. Lineage (NCBI taxonomy): Eukaryota > Metazoa > Chordata > Actinopteri > Pomacentridae > Stegastes > Stegastes partitus. The sequence continues at coordinate 151,088 of NW_007579205.1, forward strand.
ACGAGTCAGAAAGCAGCTCCAGTGACAGCGAGTATAATCAGGCCTCCCGCACAAACACTCCAGAGGTACGACGACAACCGTGTGTGTGTCTGTGTTTGTGTACAGATGGATTTTACCAGATACCGAGTGCACACAGTGTCTAGGAATGGTTGACTTAAAGTTGTTAAAT
>NW_007579205.1:151959-156546 GCF_000690725.1 Stegastes partitus
TTTTCTTTTTTTTTCAACAAGTATTAGCTGCTAACGGCCGTAGAAATGCGACTTCGCAATCATTCAACAGTAAAAAGAAATACTGAGTTTATGGCCGTCTTCAGCTCTGACAACTTTCTCCAATTTTGTTTATATTTTGCAAAGAGACAGATGCGCTTTCATTGCCTTTTTTTTATTCCCTCTGATTCACTACCGTTCACTTCGCTGCGAGTCTGACCGAACATTAAACGCTCCCTTCCCACAGTCTCTCGGTGGCGTTCTGAAAGTCATAAAACTCCAACTGCAGAAAGCCGAATTATAACGTTATTTATCACATTATTTTAATGGCTCAACGCCGCCTGGTTTTATAGGCTTTTGCAGTCAAACACACTGAGGGGAAGTGGGAGAAAAATGCAGATAAAAGGAAAGGAAATCGTGACGGTGGAGCTGCTTCAGTCCAAACATGCGACGTGCACTGTGTTCACTGTTCCACAGAAACAGAATAAACAGTTGCTTTCATATTTCGCAGAAAAAACTTTTTAAATGATTTATGAGATTCTCCTCTAAAGCTTCATTTGAAACTTTCCCTCGAGTTTTTTCCGCGGTTTATGACCGAATAAAATTTTGCTAGGACAGTGATACTTTGGATTTGAGCATCCTAATAAAATGTAAATATTTATTAACTTGTTTTCGTCTTCTTCCAGCCGGAGCCTCCTTCCACTAACAAGTGGCAGCTGGACAGTTGGTTGAATAAGGTCCAGGCTCAAACCAAACCCCTGGTTCCTCCACAGCAAGAACATCATGGCACAGGTTGGTAAACATGGAGGCCTGAAGTCGTGTTTTCTAGGTAGCTACAGTCGTCCTCAAATGTATTCACACCCTTCCATTAAAGAAAAGGCAAAATTCACAACAGTCACTCAAATAAATAGAAACTGAAAAAAGTAATAATAAATAAAAATTTGCTAAATTATGATTTAGTGAAATAAGACATTGCTTTTGAATTGTGGTTGAAAGAATAATTTAAAAAAAAAAACTGTCCCAGGCTAATTCGAGCACCTTGCTGATTAGCAGTGAAATCAAAACACCTGAGAGTTACAGAAAACACCTGATTGGCTCAAAGGGTTGTTCAACTAAATATGAGTTTACGGGTCCCATCATGCTTGTTTTTTTTAACATTTCTGTTGAACCACAATTCAAAAGCAATGTCATGATTATCATTCAACTTTTATTTATTATTACTTTTGTCAATTTCAACTTATTTCACTGACAGCTGTTTGTTTCCTTCTTTAACGGGAGGTTATGAACACATCTGAGGACGACTGTACGTATATTGGGTAGACTACACAGACACATTTAGCTTGACTGGAAATAGTAATTGTGGTCCACTGCTCAGGCTCCATCAACCAAGGTCAGGAGACTTTCTCTCCGGGGACTGAAGCACCAGCAGTGGGTTCGGCTGCCAAGACCAAACCCTGTGGAAGCAGCAGCACGCCGGCTCCAGCTGCACCTACAGCGGAGCACAAGGATACGAGGGCGACCTTCTGGTAGGCGCTACAAGTGCAGAACACTGCCAAAGTCACTTTTTGAAGAACATCTGTTGAATAAATGAATGAGTGGACGAAACGCTGACAGATGGGTGAACAAATTGTTGGCTGCAGCTGACAAAAATGTGTCTCTAGCCATAAAAGGAAAAATCTATTTTTTCGCTCGCTGCAGCCCGGGCAGAGAGAAGGCCAAGGCCAAGCTCAGCCAGAAGGCCTCAGGGGAGGGTCAGAGGTCGAAGATGAGGCTGTCGCCGGGCCTGTTGTCGGGGCCAGAGGTCACGACCCCGAGGAGGAACACCACGGGGAAGAAGCAGCCCAGACGGACCGAGAGGTCAAACAGTGTGGAGGATAATCAGAACCAGACATGGAGCCGGACAAACCAGCACAGGTAGGAAAACAGCTGACGGGTTTGTTGTGTTTTGGTTAAAGGAGCTGCATCTCATATAAACCATGTGTGATTATCATTAATTAAAATGTAAAATACTTTGTAGCTGTTACTTTAGAGCAATGTGTTGTCTGTTGTTGGTCCACAGCTTCTCCATCACACTGAAACGACTGCCAGCGTTCATTGTTTTTAGGTAAATTAGGTGAAATGATATTGGCCAGGAATAAAGACAACTCACTGTAAATCTTTCGTGCTGACATAGCAGCTAAACTGTTGGATTGTTAGACCTCAAGACTACAGCTTTGATCATCCTCTCTTGTGGACATGCACACAGACACCACAGATGCGTCTATTATGCTACTGTTTACATTTTGATAAGGATGTTAGCTATGGAGGCAATTTTTAACTGGCCAGTTGACACAAAGTTAAGCCCGATCCTTTGTTTATGTCTGCCTTCACACAGCAGTTATAAATCTGCATAATGTTCTTCATAAACGCAGCATTATCAAACAATCATTAACTCATCTGTTTGACAAATATCTGATCTGTCCTGTGCTGATATTGCAGCTGAAAGCCACATGATTTGAGTCGCAGATACAGGAATTCTGTCCAAGCTGATTCTGGTTTAATTTAGGACATATGTGCTGACCACAGGTCATGAAGTGTCACAGAAGAGTTTGTCATGGTGCCCCTGTCCCAGCTGGACTCTCACAAAGCTCTATATGAAACAGTGAGAGGCTCCTGGTGGCACAAACAGGTCCTACAGCAAGTTATCAACACTTGAAGAGTGTGTTATCTCGGAAAATGACAAGGGGGGATAGATGGATAGTTTTTTTTATTCTCTCTATAGTGAAAATAGTGCCGTGGTCAAGTCCATCAGCACTGACAGAGGTGGGATCTTGAGACAGGTTCACAGATTTTAACAGGAATAATCATCTAGCATATCCTTATACAACGATACAGAATGACTTGTTCGGGGATGTTCTAGGTCATGGGGAGGGCCCAAACTAAGTAATGAGAAAACTGCCAAAGGTGTTGAATCTTTACATAAATTAAATGTATGATTCAGCCACACAACGTGCAGCTGAACTTTTTCTCTACTGTGTGAGCATATAGGACGTTTTTGTCACTTATATATTGAAATAAAAATAACAATAGTGATCTCTACCCTTGACAAGAACCAGAAAGTGTCCTAGCAGATACCTCATATCTCCATTTAAAACAGGATTAAACCAAAAGTTGCACTAAAAAGCTCTTGAATGTATGCAGTAAAACCCAATAATCTGCAGTAAAGATCTCTGTGATGCTTCTGTACATCTGACAATAATATCCATTTTAATCCACGTAGTTTTTATCTCAGCTATCTACACATTCATTGTATTCATGTCAGCCTGGTATTTTAAAGAGACCAAAACAAATGCAAAAACATCCTATTTATTGATTATAAATGTCTGTTATAAGTGACAGGATGTATGTTATTGATAAAACTATTAGAATCACTGTTAGGACCTTTACTCTGCAGCTCGGTTTGGTTTAAAGAGCAAACAGAGGCTGCAGAGCATCACGGAGCTCGTTGGCAGTCGGCCACCTGAAGGCTGTCACTCTCACATCTGTTGGTAAAAAATGGTCAGATTGAATAGAAGCCATGTCAAATTCAAATACAGCTCGATGTAAGGTCAGTTAGAAGAAGAAAAAAGGTTGATTCCCTTGTTTTATTTTTCTATTCTCCTCTCCCTCGATCGCTCCTTCCTCCTCCTTCTTTCCATTTTAAGCTCCCCACATCCAAATAAGTTCAGCTGAATGCATGCTGTTTTCAATTATTTCATGCCGTCTTATATTTTTTTTCATTCCAACACACATTCACCCCCTGGAGCTCGCCGAGGCAAACGTTATCTTCCACTGTTTGCAAACATACTACTGTGCATCGCTGGTTTGGGCTCCGGTGCCTTGCTCAAGGGTGAAGCAGGTTCCGATCATGATGCTTCCTCTTTTTTTTTTATTGTGTTTCCTCCCTCCTTTAGTCCTGCAGCCAGGGAGAAGGACCTGTTGCCTCCCCCCTCCCTGGAGCACCAGAACCCCCCAAGGCCGCGAAGCAAACCCCCCAGTGGGAAAACAGCCCCGAGAAAAGAACCTCGCAGTGCTACCAACGCAAACAACAACACAGTCGCTCCACCAGCAGCGCTGCAGCAACAACCGGTGCCAGTACCTGCTGTCAGTGTAAACCAGGTTGGTTTATGGGGGGGTCGGATACTCGCATATGTGTGTGTGTGTGTGTGTGTGTGTGTGTGTGTGGGTTTTGACAAATGGTGAGCATGACTCAAGCACCGTAGGAGAGTTTCCCTGCACTCAGAAACATCTGGAATACAGTTCAAGACCGAGTCCTGCACATATGTAATACATTGTCCATGTATCCTGTAATGATCACTTTATCTGAACGTCTGTGGATCGTTCTTCAAAGTCAGGCAGCATAAAAAAAAAATCTGTTATGATTAATGTGGTTCATCATTGACTGGGACAGAAAGAAAGAAACAAAGAAAAGTGCTTTCAATAAACAGGCTTAATGCAGCGAAAAGACTGAAGAACAATTAAACAAGTGAAATGAAAACAGAGCAGAAAATATTCCTCCTCTTTACTTATGAAAAGGAAAATTAGAGCTTCTACAATTAAACATATTTAATA
>NW_007579205.1:158389-172172 GCF_000690725.1 Stegastes partitus
GTGCAGGCTGGGGGGTCTTGAACTTCACCAACCAGAGTCCTCAGTCTTTTCTTGTTTTTTTGGGAAAGGGGGTGCATTTAACAACCTGGGAAAAAACAAGCTGTTTTCAGTCTGTTGTTGTCAGTTTGGATTGTAATGACAGTTATTTCTGTTGGGCAATAAGCACATATATTCTGGTTCTGATGCTCCCAGATTATAACTAAATATCTCCACAGTTTTATGTTGAGATGCAAGTAATAATGTTCACGATCCAAGTTTTTTCCTTGATATGAACGCTATTATCATATTTCAGACAGGACACTTTGTCAGATTTTAACCATTTATTTGAGATCACATACATTTAGTTTGACTCTGCTCGTGATGCTCTGGAAGCATGACACAGATAATCCCTGAGATCACAAACCCCCCGCAGAGCCATGAATTTACAATTTACAATTTTTCAAATACGGTATGAACACGAGAACAAGGAGACCAACTAAATAGTCTTCACTTACAGAATCTAGATTACATAGTTCAAGGTACAACAATGAACCATCTGCAACCTACAATCCCACGATATGGAAAACACGGGGTTATATGAGATTGAACTGTTTTTAAAAGGTGGTGGTTGGGGAGGAGGAGGAGATTTGAGATTTGAGCGTGAAGCGGGCAGAATGAATGAACGCTGCCTCAGTTATAAAGCAGCTAAGTGGGCGAGCTGGACTTCAGCGATGACGATTGGACAGGAGGGGCCATGTGACACCCTGACTCCGTACCTGTCTGAACTAACACGAAGCTCAATTAGATGATGAAAGATCTGGATCGAAGAGACTGCTCTGAGCAAAACAAGGTGCAGCATGTGTGACCGAACCTTATACCAACCAAGATAAGAGCTCAGATGTAAAGGAAGTAAAATAACCCTGAATACATCCAACAGGGTGAACTCAGGCTAAAGAACATCAGCCTGCATTCAGGAAAAATCCAGTAAATGTTGACCTCGTGTAACTCGAGAGAAAAACTTTCCAGACAACTGGAGCAGGGTTGATGTGCGAGAGAGATTAATATATGCACTCGTCTTTGGAAGAACAAAAGACATCAACATCAGTTCACACAACACACTGGAGGATCTTTTTTTTTCTTAGGATATGCCACATTTTGATTTCTGTTGATCTCTATGACACAGGTGCCTCACATCATTATCTTTGTTTGCTTTGAAAACAAATTTCCTCTCCGTTTTTTTTTTTTTACGCCGTCGGTTTGAGGAAATTATTCTGACAGCTGTCATTGATGTTAAAACAAGGAAAACTGCAATAACTAGCAAACAGCAGCTCGTCTGTCACAGCCCGACGCCAGGCTCGGAGATGTGACCCGGTGCGACACATCCGACCCGACGCCTTCCACGTCAGCGATCCGAGCTTCAAACCAACCTGGCAGCTATTCAGAGCTCCGACTTTTAATTTGTTCTCACGACACATATAATTAATTATTCAGCGTCTACTTATCAACATGTTGTGTTTTGCCTTTTTTTCCAACAATAATCGGCTTCAGGAGCAAAAAAATAACAGACGACCGTTCTGCTCATCTTGCTCCTCTAACGTGGATGAATTTAAATCTAAACGCAGATTCATGCTTCCTGCTTCTACCTGCCTGTAAGGGACCACGTGGCAAAAAGTTGTACGATGGTGTGATTAAAGCTGCTGACGGGTTTTTGAGGTGCTTTAACAGGTTTCATCGACACCGTTGATAAGTTCTCCGGATATCCTGTCCTACTTCTACTCATTGGGCACCGCAGCAATAATCACGTTGATGCGATGCTACAAAATAATCTGCTATCTCCTGAAAAAATGCAAAGTCAGAGCTGTTCAGAAGCGTTCATGGGAGTCTAGTGGGTTTTCTGTGTTCAGTGTGGGGCCCGATAAGATAAGATAAGATAAGCCTTTAATGATCCCACAGCGGGGACGTTTGCAAAGCAAAGATAAACAAACACTTCAGAAGTGTGTTACAAGTTATACATAATTATACATGTGACCCATTGTTGTATAATTAGAGCCACGTGAACGTCCGCTGTCCGCTTTTAAAATCTGCGTTTGTCAGCATAAGGAGAAGCACAAACCATGAACAGGCCTTCAGATGAGTTTCTTGAAGACGTTCCACCTCTCATCCCAAAGGCGTCTTTAGTTCTGACTGACTTGTTGGGAAACGGTGTTACAACATTCACAACAGGTTGCAGATGTTCGCGCTCGTTTTGTTATTCGGGTCATTTAAGGAAGGTTATACGTTTTAGTGAAACTTTAAGCTGTGTAGGTTGTTGGTAGAAGAAGGTATACCTATAGCTACACCTATACTGTAAATAGTGTCATTAAAATCAGCATTATGGTGTCACAGGATTACCAGGAAGCACAAACAGGCAGGAGAAAGTACAAAATAAACTTTAATCAAACTTAGTCAACAGGTTGTAATTCGTGATGTCAGCAGAGCAAACAAAAAACAGCTGGAGGTCCAGGAAGTCCTCCAAACTGTGAAAGTGAATATCTAAAGTAACAGATCCAGAGAAAACCCCAAACATACAGACCCGATGAGCACGAGGAAGAAGTCGGTCTGGAACAATCAGGTGAACAGAAAGGAAACAGGCGTTTAATCCAGATGTAGCAACAAGGCAGCAAACTGGAGACTAAACAGGAGGACAGTGAACAAGACAAACTAACATGTTTACAGACTATAGATACAGACAGAACTGACTGGGCAGACAAGACACAAGTGAAACTAGTGAAAGCAATCGAACCTGAGAAGAAGGGAGGAAGTAAGAGACGCACAAGGACGAAGATCTTTACAAAATTAAACAGGAAACAATTACAAGACCATAACAGAAGACCTGGACCAGTCTGCAGTCTCTCAGGTGACTCTGTTGACGTACAGGTGGATCAGTGGCTCACATGTGACATCAGGGACTAAAAACTCTACAAGAGGTTAAATAACTGGGATTTCCCACCAGATCAGAGGTAAAACTTACGTCGAATTATCTTCGATTTAGCGTTTAGATTTACAGACAGGCGACGAAACAAAGACAAATTCTAAATCGTTGACCTCCACAGCGAGGAGATCTGGGAGCTCTGCTATGCTTTGGATGTGATCAACATAAAGAGACAGAGAGAAAAATACAACATACTTAGTAGATAAAATAAATGTGTCATGTCAGAAACACAGTGTGCAGACCAGCAGGTTGTCAGGACACATTCTGCATGGTGAAACATCAGAGCAATGGGAAAATACTAGAATAATACCTATAACATGTAGATCCACCATTTTTTCCCAGTATAGGTAACACCTTAAAATATTGATTTTTTATTTTTTATTTTTTCTTAATACAAATAGTCAAAGAAATTCAACTTTTTTCTTTTTCTATGATTTATGGCATTATGACGTGGATATATTACACAAATACATATTTTTTTTTGCTGTTTTCATAGAGCTGCTAAGTAATTGGAACTTCCCACCAGATTAGATGAAAGGTAAAACATCTTTAAGAAACTTTAGCTGAGCTGCCTTCGTTGTGGGACTTCAATATACAGACCGGGGACAAATTAAAGGAAAACTCTAAACCTTCGACCCCTACAGCGAGGAGATCTGATGGCTCCATTATGCTCTGAGAATTTTGCTGACGTGCTCTGGATCCACCGTTAGAAGGAAGAGTCGCTGCTAATCAATACAAAATTGTCAATTTCAAAGAGCACTGGAGCCGTTCTGGTGGCCCAACCACTTACCAGGACACTTAAAGTGGATTTTCCTTTAATTTGTCACCTGTCTGCACCCCGACCTGGATGACAAAGAGTCATTACAGACAATTTAAATGTACATAGAGCGTCTTGATGTAAACGCTTCAGTATTTTCCGATATGCATGTAGAGCTTCATTACGTCGCCTCCTGTCAACAACAACTCGAGACGGCGCAGCTGAAAAGTTCCCCTGTTTTGTTAAGAGATATAACCTTCCTTAAATTACCTGGAAAGCAGGATGAGCGCGAACATCTGCAAGCGGTGCTGCGAGTGCTGTCACACCGTTTGATCCTGTGCCAGCTTTAGCTGTGCAGAACAGCTGGAAGGACGGCTAATGTCAACAGCGAGAAAGAGGTGAACTTTCCAGAAAACAGGACTTTTACTCAAGAAAGGCAAAACATTTTCCAGCAGTGTAAATAAGCATTATACAAGGGACAGTCTCCCCCACCACCACCACCACCACCGTCTTCATTTTTCCCTCTTCAACAAAACACAACATGGCATTTACTGAGAATGGATTTTGCAGATGGCAACATGCATTGGAGAGTTTCCAGAAGTTTGCGTCTGCCAAGCGAGTGGGTTTTTGCTGAAGACTGGGAACGTTCGCGGCGCTTTTCTTCGCTGCATCTGCCTCTGTAGTCGTCTTCCCGCATTGATGTCGCGCAGACAGAGCTGCTCCTCGCTTCCCTTTTGTTTCGGCTGAGGATAATTGATCAGTACGCGTCTAAAATTAAGCATTCACACATCAGAGGGTCACTTCTGATTGGAAACAAGACAAGGCCAGAGATGCAGGTGCTGTCTGTGGGGATTCTGGCTGGTTCTGTCGGCTGGCACGCTGTTCACACGAGAGGGAAGAACAATGATTGCCAAGATGTTGAATTGATGATACGCAGACAACAAGAAGTCAGTTTCTTTTCTTAAAACATAAACCTGAGTGATATTTTCCTCATTGTTAACAAATCAACAAACCAACATTCGGCTGCTGCTACTGACAACTATTGTCTTTATAACTGGAGACCTTTTTCCTCCACAGCTGCCCGAAACCACAATATAATATATTTTGCTGCTGTAAACACTCACTAGAAAAACCAAATGTGTATCAATCCATAATCATGAAAATAGACCCCAAAAAGTTTGTCCTCTTTGAGTGACTAAAACCTACATTTCTCTGCTGATTTAGTTTGTCTTCAGCAGGAACAAACTGGACTCAGCCCAGAGCTCCATAGATGGAGACTAACACGTTATTATAAAATGTCAAATGTATAATTTAAATTGTCCAATTTGCAAAAATGAATTTCAGGCAAGAAAACAAGAAGGAGAAGTTCTTATGATTTCTATTCAAGTCGTAAAATTGAATTCAAAGGTGGAGCTGTAGCAATCTGAACCCCAAAAACCCGCCAGCAGGTTCAAATAGCATGGTATGTTTTTAATTAAATGCCAAAGTTACAGCTTTTATCAGAGCCAGAAACTGTAAAAACAGAAAAAAACAAAATCTGATTTTTAACTTTCCTTCAGCTTTTGAACTAATCATGTGTGATATGTTGGAAAATGTCTGGAAAATTAATCAAATCTGAGCTTAAAATTGTGATTTTTCTTCGCATTCAGTATTAATAATCTACACCTGTCGTTAAAAAATGTGCCCAAAATAAAAATAAAAAACTTGGACCAGAAAACAAACTAGTATTCTGTGAAGAAGCCGTTTTTCGTTGCTGCAGCCAACAGTCACATGACAAACATCCAGGTAGTTAACTGCAGGCTGTGTTTAGCAAATGGGAGAGAAAAGTATGGAAAGAGTTTAAAGAGGTAGAGAGAAAAATGTACTTATTTGAGCAGCACAATGAACGCTGCATGGCTAAGATGTGGTTCACCGTTTAACAAGAAGTCAACAAGTTGTTGGAAGATAAATTCAGCAGGTGAAACATCCTGATTGAGCTGCAGAGACGAGTGAAAAACATTTAGTTTGTACGACTCTAAGTTGTAAAATATCTATAATTTGTAGAGCTGCCTTTTTTCCACTAGTATTGGTAAAAAACCTTTGAGCATTTAAAACACTGATTCTAGGTTTTTGCAATTCCTGTACAACAAAAAATCCAAGAAGTCTAACTTATTTTTCTTTTTTTGTATGATTTAGGCCATTAAAGCGTCGACATACGGCACAAAATATTCACGTTCTCTCTACTTCTAGTCATGGTTGTGCTGCTTCCAGAGAGGTGCAGGAGTTTATGTTGCAGTAAAAAAAAAAAAAAAAAAACAGAAACTACTTTGGGTTCAGAGAGTTTATCTGTATGTTTGTGAAACTTTTGTGTTCACATTGCTGCAGGCATTTCAAAAGCTCACTTTTCCCAGTTTTGCCCTGCTGGAATAATAATAATAATAATAAATAAATAAAAACTTGTTACACAGCAATCACCACTGAATATCCACATTTGATAAATCGATCACAGTTTTTATATCTCTTGTGACTTTTTTCTGCTTTCATATCTGTGTGAATTTTAAGGCTTTATTGCTGTTTTATTGCTATTTTTAACCAATTTCTGAAACATTTTCGTAAAACTGTGAGTATTGTCATTGTTATAATTTCATCATCACTACGCATTCACTTTCGGTGGACGCTCGCTCATCCACAGTGCGATGAAGCTGCACGTTTTCCTTTCAAACTGTGCGACTGCGTCGATGAAATGATTCCGAATAGGAAATGTGAGATGCATCTTGTAATTTGCATGTGACAAACAGACTGCCTGTGCTCAGCTGTGTGACTTGTGTGCAGCGAATATCGCTGACATTCAAAATTAGACAGTCAAACATGTTTCAATTCACTTCACAGATTAGTGGAACAAGCTGGCAACTTGTGCCGCCTAATTTGCATGATATTATCACATTCAGTAATACACTGTATACGCTTAGCTTTTGATTAAAATGTTTGTCTACAGCAGGGTTCTTTTTCTGTCGGGGTTTAAAAGTGCATCAGTCGATGGCACATAAGTGAGATTTCTTCAGTGAGATCGTGTGTGATGGAAGATGAAAAGCTTCTTTTATCATAGTGGGGGTTCAGTGTTTGACTAAGTGGAGAGAAGATAAACGATGTGGGCTTTACATGGGCCTTCTCTACACGGCTGTACGTCGGAGCGTACGATTTATTATGAGTACTTCTTCTGAAAATACGTTTTTCTTTTGTCATTGTTCTGATACATAGGATAAGAGGAAACACAGAGGTCCCAGTACCAGAATCACACCCAAGTCCAGAGAATTCATCGAAACAGATTCCTCCTCCTCCTCGTCAGAATGCCAGTCGGACACAGAGGAAGCCATCAAAATCCCGGCGCTGCCGCCTCAGCCGACACGCTCTGCGATTAACACGCAAACTCTGTCCAACACGCACATCCACACGCCTCTCCTCCCATGCCTTGGCTCGGCCGGCAGTGTGGGGAGTCTGGGAACATTCGGAGGGAAAGGACTTCGAGTCAAAGATGGTAGCAACGTGACCACTAATGGTAGCAGCAGTAGTAATAGTAGCATCAGCGGCGGCAGTAATGGCAGCAGCAGTAGCTGTAACTCCCTGAGCATCAGCAGCATAAGTGGTCCGTTCGGTACGTCTGTCCCCGATCCTGGAGGGTTGGGAGGACAAAGTAAAGACCTGGAGTCCATGTCGCCACCTTCCAACATGGGACACGAGGTGCCTCTTTCCCCCTTAAGGGAGTATCATGAGATCCAGAGCTTATGGGTGAAAATCGACCTGAGTTTGCTCAGCAGGGTGCCTGGCCAGGGGCTGGGGGACAGATCCAGGGTGGCAATTACCGAGAGAGACGGGAGTGAAGGCAGAGAGAGGGAGAGGATAGGTGTGGCGGAGAGAGACAGACAGAAACAGGAGGAGAGGGACTGGCCGGGGCCGAGAGAGAGACAGAAGCTGGCTAAAGGGGAGAGACAGGAGGAAGAAAATGAGCGATTAGCGCAGGACAGAGAGAGGCAAGGTGACAGAGACAGATTAGCAGAGAGGGAGAGGCCGACGGATAGAGAGGACAGGGAGAGATTCGGGGAGAGGGAGAGGACGGCGGCAAGGGACAGGGAGAAGATATGCCAAGGTCTGGGGGTCCTGGACAACCCCCCGGTGCAGGAGCAGAGTAATCCCAGGCTGGCCGGGAGGACGGAGAGAGGAGAGAACGGAGGTAAACACAGGAGGCAGGCGGCTGCAAACATGGTGGTTCCAACCGAGAAGCACACCAGCAAGAGCAAGAGGAAACACAAGGTGTGAAACAGGATTTTCCTCCTGAAATTCTCCTCATAAAAGTCCCTGCATTTTACTCCCTTTCATCTCTGCGTTTTATCTCCCCAGTCGGAGCACGGAGAGTCATCGGTCAACTGCAATAAGAAGCTGCGATTGGATAAAGACTGTCTGCTGCTCCCACCCTGCATCTCCCCCATACACAACCACAAGAACAGCTCCACAGAGTGAGTATTAGCGGTGCACACACAGCACACCGACCACAGCAGCTCTGCAAAAATCCAAAACAGAGCATAGATCAGGTTTTGGAGTCAGTCATTACAAACAGGTCCATCAGCAGCAGCCACAACAAACCAGAATGCAAAGCAGCTTCAAGACGTGCTGTAGCCTCAGTAGAGCACCTTTGGTACTGATCAGAGCTTCATACGTAATAGACAAGCTGCTAATATCACAGTTTAAAGGGCAAAAAAAATGAACAAATCTGAGACCAGGATGCACAAAATGCTGTAAAATTCATAATAAAACCAACAGTGTGACAACAGCAGCAACATTCATTATAAAACTAAATAAAATAGACAAATTGAAATAACATCATTAAAAGGGAACAACAATAAATAAAAACGTTAAAATTAATATAATCTGAAGAACTAGGTGTTCAGTTTGAGCTTTAAGGTGTCAAAAATCAGAACAAAATCCTCCATCAGAGCGTAAAAACGAAACGCCGCCTCACCAAAACTTTTCGTCTTGCACTTTGGAACACCTAAAAGAGTTTCTCTGAGAGATCGTCCTGGTTCACAGATTGAACACATGTCAGACGAGCAGATTGGTGCAAGACCGTGAAGTGCTTTAAAGACGGGGAGGAGAATTTTGAAATCGATACCGAAACCGACAGACAACCGATGTGAGAGCTTCAAAACCCGAGTGACGTCTCCTTTCCTGCTCCTGGTCAGCGGAGTTCTCCATCAGTTGTCACAGACTTCAAGCTTTTTTTGGGTGGACTGAGAACAGGAGAGCGTTACAGCGTCCGAACCTGCTGGATATGAAAGCACACATTAGGTCTTACGTCTGGTTCTACGACTGCTTTCTTCTTGTCTAGAAAAAGTCTTGTGGTCATCAGCTGTCATGACTGAAAAAAAACTCTTAAAGCAATGCAAAGCAGCTTCCGCTTTAGATCTCATTGTGTCCGACGGATGCACCAACTTCACTGATGTGTGCATTTTGTTATGGTCGACTCTTGTACGGTGGGTTATTGAGATAATGATGTGTGATTGATGTAGCTTACTTTATAGTTTGGTAATGCAGATTATTGCTAGCCAGAGGAGACTCCATCCAATAGAGCCCCAACCTGATCCAAATAATTTAATATTTAGTGTCTGCCAATACCGAGACCCAATCTAATACCATTTTCCTCGACAACACCCACTTCCGGTACATTAACGTTATTAAAATTAAAACAGTGTATATGCTGGACAACTAGAAACCTCTGCAACGCATCAGAAAAATGCACATTTCTTCATGTACACAAGCTCCAAAAAGCCTTTATGTACTACATGCATGTCAGACAGTGTTTTGTAGATTAGCTGTAGTACCTGGTTGAGCCAGCAGGTGGAGCCTCTTACTGTTTAATGGCCACTCGGACTACAGGTAGTTTATGTTGGAACTGTGAGAGGCTAGCTAGCAACGGGCACCATGACGAAGACTTATCCTTAATGTCTTCCAGGAGGGGTTTATGTATTTTATGCGCTGTATCCCGCTACATCTTTTGCTCGTCCTTTCTGACGCCTGTATGACAGTGGATGTAAATAAAGGCTCAGACTAGGTTCAACCTCGATTCCTACGTGTGACGTTGGCTGAAGACATCTCTATCTATCTCTGTCTATCACCCAGTGGTGGTGTTTCATTTTTCTCCAAAGCGACGTACATTTTAGAGTAGATCCCATTCATACACCAATGGCGACACAGCTGCCATGCAAGGTGCCATTGGGAGCAACTTCAGGTTCAGTGTCTTGCACAAGGACACTTTTACTGTGGAGGGGCGGGTCATCGAACCGCCAACCTTGCGATTGGAGGACAACCTGCTCTACCACCTGAGACAGCCATTTAAGTGACAGACAGAAAGGGGGGAGGTCAAGGTGGACACTTCCTGGTCTACTGCAATGTCTCCTTAATTTCTTAATGACTCACAGTGTCTAGTCACTCTTTGACTTGACCCACCTGAACCTGTGATGGTCTCCGTTCAGCTTATCCAAACCTGCAGGAGCCTCACGTCACCAACGACTAGTTTACCACAGAACATCCTGTCCCTCCAAGTGTCGTCTTCCATTTTGATTTAGCTCATTGTTTGTGGCTTCTGATCGCAGAAATGGACGACTATCGTTTGTATAATGAGCCACCCAGTGAATCCACCATTGCATTCACCAATGGCTCCTTGGCCCTCTTACTTCTGGCATTCTTGAGTGCAACTAACTCCCAAAAACATGCTCCACAGGGCTGCTACTTGTGGTCCAACACTCCACAGGACACCTTTAAATCTCTCATTTTGTCACTTATGTGGTCATCTTGTGTAATTCCCCCTGTTTCTGCTCAACAAGGGAATGTGGAGAATTTGCAGATTGTCATGCGTTGTCAGTGCAAGTCGTGTTAGGAAACAGGGAGGAGACGAATGAAAATTCAAAATGCTCCACCATTCAAGAACTTCAGTAATTCTTGTCCTGAGCAGCAGATCCTCGTGCGGCTGCCACAGACACTCGCCGAGGCAATCAAACAAGTTTGCTGGAGAGCGAGTGTGTTTAAGGGAAGGGCTTAAAAAAATTTGAATCCGGTGATGAAGCCACCAGACAGGCGAGTTCAATTCACACTGTGACGCGGGAATGACAAACCGTGAATTTTAGCTTTCCGTGTGAATTATTAAAAACAGACTAAGCTGGCTGTCGCTATAAATAAGCCTCAATGTGACAGCGACAGAGGAAATATTTTTATAGCATCTCAGCGTTATCAAAGAGCACAAAGCAGCAAGAGGTGGAAGGGAAAGGAGGAAGTGACCTGGAGCTGAACCCGGGACGCCGAGGAGAGGTCGTCCCAGTGGATTCATTAATCAGGCTGTAAACCAGGTGACGGATCATCCCGCTCAGAACCGGTTAGCGGCTTCTTGTGAGTCCTGACGGTTACCGTCGGAGGTGTTTTAATCAGTGGGGTCGTATTGTGACAGCCCATAATTAGCAGTGACTCTGATTTCTGTTTTGCCTTCTGCGATGTCTTCTTGTTTTGAGCATTTGAAATTTGCACAAAGTGTTCGTTTAAGACCATAAACAGACTGAAATCACGTCTAATCGTTCCTTTTCACCTTCAAGAATAGCTTCAGTGTGTTTTTGATGTATTGGTTGTACACATTAAATTCAGAGTCCAAGTAGCGCAGTAGTGGTTTGACTTTAGTGTCCAACAGATTGTTTTGCTGCAGTATTGGTCTGATTTTTCTCTACTTTCTTTTTCCTTTTTTACCCCAAAGTTAACTACAGGCTGCTATTTTAAGGCACATCTGGAAGTCTCACATCTGAAAAATTGCAAATGTTTATTTCTACATGAACTGACTTTTTTTTTTTTTTTTTTTTTTTAAGAGTTGCTGCAAAAAATAGGAAATGGAAAACTTTTTTTTTTTTTTTTTTAAACAAGTTCTGATGTAGCAAACTTTTAACTCATATAGCTGCTTCTGCTCTTTTATTGTCTTCACATCTGAACATTAAATATGTTCAATAGCAGCTGACATTAAAAGAATAATTACAACTTTTTCCAATTTAACAAAAATTTAACAAGAATTTTCTCCAACTTTTCTGGTGTAAATGGCCGAAGTTTTCTTTGTTTCCTCGTCTTTAAGGTTTTTTAGTGACTGAATTTGTTTCCTCTTTACGACTTCTACTTCTTCTACTCAGTTTATTACAGCCATGTGTAATGCAGCTTACAGCGCCACCTACTGACGAGGCTACACAGTCCAGTTTATTCACTCCAAAGACGTTAATGGCAATTCACTTTAAATTGACAGTTATACTAAAACATAGCTCTGAATCTCCTGTTATTTTGTGCAGCTAATAATAAATCTGCAGCTGTTTTAAGATAAAACCTGAACTTGTATCTCACACGACGCCCATGTTTTAGTTTCGATAACTCATCGGAGAAAAACGGAAACACTGAGTCAGAACAACCCATCGGCACCGAGGAAGGTTACATCTGTCTTTGCAAAAATGTCCTGAACTGGGTCACTTGTTATGCCACTAATCTTTAGAGTGTATTTTTTTATTATTATAAAAAAAAGTGGAGTATCAGAAAGGTCTGTGCTGACTGAAGGGCCGTGTTGGTTTCTGTGTTTGACTGGCAGCTCTTTGAAGGCTGAGCTGAGCTGAGTGAACTCCTTCTGTAGCTCTAACAAGTCAGCAGCAGGTAGTTTGGTTAGCGGTGGAGCTGACGGGTCGGCGTTTGCAGGCGCATTTACATGCCGTTTAATGCGCTGCAGCCGAGCGGCTAATTAGCGAACTGCAAACCGACGTCAGCGGTGTTTCTAAGTTAGATAATAAGGAGGCTTCTGCAGGAAAGCTGATTGTTTTGCAAAAAAAAAAAAATGTGTTGCTCTGCTGTCTGAGCACAACAAGAAACTAAAACTATGCAGCGTTTCATCAGCTGTATTGAAATAAGGTCCTCTTAAAGGTATCCCTGCAAACAACAAAATCCAAAATATGAACGTGTGGCTGATTTGTTAGCAGAGCGACACGTGTACAAGGCGGATGTCCATGTTGTTTCAGACAAAATTGACATTTAATTTCGTCTTCCCACTTGACTAAGTAACTGTTGAGTCATTGCAAATGTATCACAGATGAACACTTGGCAGATACACTGTGGTCATTTTATGCTAATGGAATCTAAATTTCCCAACTTATTCTGCCTTTAAAGCTCTCACCTGCTCCCCTGCACACACACACACACACACACACACACACACACACCAGCAGCAGCATCCACTTAAGGATAGACACACAAGTACACGCAAATTAGCATAGTCATACACACAAACAGCCTCACGCACATTAATTATGCCGCACGCAAACACCAAAGCGGGCTCGCACACTCTGACACACACACACACACACACACTCTCTCTACAGCAACTAATTAGTCTTTGTCTCCCTGATTTTGTATATTATCACTAATGTCGGTGCCCGGGGCCTTGTTCTGCGAGCTCAGCAACTTTCTCGCTGCATCAAACCCCCCGAGTTTCTCAGGCAGAGGAAAAACATAAAACTATTATCTGTTGTGTTGCAAACAATATGAGTCACAAGAGCTACAATAAGGCAGCTGAGGGAATAATCATCGACGCGCTACCAGGGAAGACAGAATTACAACAATTTTAGAAGGAAAATATCATTCAGCAACTGCAAATGAAGTTGCAGCAACACAGTTAGGTCTTGTTAGGCGGGCTTATGGAGGCAGCGATGAGTGTCGTTAGATGGTGGTGATTCTTTTCTTTGAAACCATGTTGATGAAATATAGCTGTCCAATAACAAGCCCCGAAATTCCTCCTCATCGTACCGTAATCAGCGAGATTTTTTGACCCAATCCGAAAGACGATGTCAAAACTAAAAGACAGAAGAATGCGCACACACATAAGTGGGTCCTTGAAAAAGCCCGACGGCGGTTCAACGGGGGCTGAGAGGAGGGTAACGAGGCCTGAGCCGCTCAGAGGATCGGGGATGGAGGGGAGGACTGATGGGATGCAGGAGAGGCAGCTCCTTTAAAAAACACAGCAGGACTTCAGGATCCGGCGAGAA
>NW_007579205.1:172319-173517 GCF_000690725.1 Stegastes partitus
GATGGATGGATGGATGGATGGATGATGGATGGATGGATGGATGATAGATGGATGGATGATAGATGGATGGATGGATGGATGGATGGATGGATGGATGGATGGATGGATGGAAGGATGGATGGATGGATGGATGGATGATAGATGGATGGATGGATGGATGGATGGATGGATGATAGATGGATGGATGGATAGATAGATAGATAGATAGATAGATAGATAGATAGATAGATAGATAGATAGATAGATAGATAGATAGATAGATACTTCCAAGAGAAATTCATTTTCCTTTTTCCTGTTTTGTTCCTGTGTGTTCAGTAGCTCCCTAAACAGGAAGCAGTCTCGACGGCGCGACGACAAGCTGCTCCCTCCCCTCCTGTCCCCCCTCTCCGATGATCCCCCTCGAAAACGAAGCTGCGACGGCGGATCCTCCCTCGGCCAGGAGGGCGGCACCGCCGGGATGCTGCCCTGCTCCGCCTCCTCCGCCTCCACCTCCTCGTCCTCGTCGCACAGACACAGGAGAGGTGAAGGGAAGGCGTCGTCGCACGTCAGGAACGGCAGCGTAAGTGATGGTTGCAGGTCAACGCTGACACAAGAACACTTCCTGTTGTTGTGTGATGCTCTCAGGATAAACACCTGCTTGTTTCCACTTGTCCACAGTAGAATATGACACTGATCTAATAAGTAAAATACACCTAGAAAGGATCATTCATGTGTGATGGAGGAGGCTCTTTCAACTCCAGACCTTGACAGGCCGACCGGTCCTGTTATTCAAAGCGAACGAGCAGCTCAGCAGTAAAGTTTGAAAGGCTCACACGTTTCGATACTAATTAGAACCGTGGATTTCAATGCCCTCTGTACCACAGGAAATAGATTCCCACGGCGAGAAGCCCTGCGGAGACGGTTACCATGCCAACGGCCATTCAGACTCGGAGGCGTGGTCGGAACCGCTAATGGATCCTGCAGAACCTCGCCGGCCGAGACTGTCCTTCAGCGACACGTATGTAAAGGATCAGCATGCTACATGATTCAGAAGTCATTATCACATAAGTGCTGTGGTGGACGTTTACCGGGAACGGCTCCCGGTTCTTCTCCCGTGGACGTGTGTTCACCAGGAAAAGGCTTTTATTGTAATCGTCTGTAGGTAACCGTTAGAAGGCAGCAGGTGTTCGGTCTTTACATTCCATTTCCATTGGGTTTT
>NW_007579205.1:174142-180469 GCF_000690725.1 Stegastes partitus
ATCCATCCATCCATCCATCCACCTATCCATCCATCCATCCATCCATCCACCCACCTATCCATCCATCCATCCATCCATCCATCCATCCATCCATCTATAAAAATCTATGCATGTTCCAGGTAATTTAATAAACAAAAACTCCCTCTTATGTTTGCGTAACTGAAGCTCTAATCAACAAACCTTGTTTTTTTCATCTTCTATTCTCCGTGTAGTCCAGGCCGTAACTTCTTTGTGCGCCGCCTACACAAAGATTCTGTTTACAGGAAAGTCCCTGTATACCTGAGGCTTGCAGCTGCGCAGCCCGATTACACTAAATATTATCTGGGCTCGGTCCAGTTTGGATCCTGGGTTTTGGGTTGAGATGCTAAGAAGCGAGTGGACCCACGAGAACCTGTAATGTATTGTCTGGTCTGTCGTAACACAACTATTTCGCTGTAACTCTGAGCCAAACGGTGGCCTGTTAGTGTAATACAGATGCTGGAAATGGCTGCAACTGCTTCACCGCTTGTCCAGTTCTGCTGAAACCTGGAAAGATGATGCATCTTCGTACTTATTTGTCCCAAAAGGGTTCTGCATTATTCATTAAACAACATGTTTTGCTGTTATACTAAGGTTACAGCGAGCCCGAGGTATGTATACCTAAGTAGGCGACTGTGTACAGCTCACTGCGAGCTACTTGTGCTCAGTGATTATGTAAATCACTCTCCATCATGCAGGATGGTTTTCTCTTTTTTTGAGTTTTTGTTAAGCGACGTGTCAGCGCAGACACACTCTTTATGTTGTGTTCCTCCTCTGTGCCGTTTGCAGAGTCCACAGCGCAGACTTCTACATGCAGGAGGCCAAGAGACTGAAGCACAAGGCCGACGCTCTGGTAAGATGTTGTGAGGCTCAACACTTCACCGAAAATCAATCAGCCAGAGACATGCATATTTACTGCTCGGTGCTGAGGCACATACAGGAGGCAGAGAGAAGACAGATGGTTAGATGCACACAGAAAGCAAAACTCGATTTGAAAACACACAGTGTTAACATCTACAGTCTAGACTGTAATTATGTGTGCACTGTAAGTCTCCGTAGAATGAAAATCTATTTGGTATCAAGGACCGTACTGTATAATTTGTGTTATTTATTGCACCATTTGTCTCCAAGGGAACATTGCATTCAAGGACTGATGATGTCTGCAAGATTATACAATATCAAAAGAATTATCGGATCCCCCCCGAACAATGAAATGAGATTTATTTAACTTGTTATTTATCTTATGTTTACGCGTTGTTTCCTCAGATTTATCTGGGGATTTGCATCTTAGTGGGAGATTATTCAAAGAGAAGCCTGAGCTTCTGCCACAATGCTGTTAAGACGTCGCTTATTCCATCTCTTATTCATGTCTCCTCTCTCTCTGTCACATTCCTTTTCATCTCATCTTTGTCACTCCGCTTCCGTCCGTCTCCTTCCTTTTCTCGCACTTCGCCTGCAGATGGACAAATTTGGTAAAGCGGTGAACTACGCAGACGGCGCTCTGTCCTTCATCGAGTGTGGAAACGCGATGGAGCGAGATCCGCTGGAGGCCAAATCGCCGTACACCATGTACTCCGAGACCGTGGAGCTAATCAGGTATGGACGAGCAGCAAAAAGGAACAAACAGGATTCGCTGAGCGCTCGAATTCACAACTTTCTAGTTTCCTAATGAGTTTGCAGAGTAAAGCTGATAACGGATATTTTTTTTTTTTCTTCTTGGGAAAGTTCCTTCAAAGCACTTTGTCATGTGGCGCTAATTATAGAGGAAACGAAGACAGTGTTTAATTGGTAAGACAGCCGTAGCATAAAGACAGATACTAAACAGATTGCTATGATAATTTCTGTCCAGCGCCTATTAATAAAACTGCAGAACCATTTTTACAACAGCAGAACTAGAAGCACAGTCGTGTAGGTTTTTGCAAAGCGGCTGCTGCTGTTAAACTAAACATCAGGTGTGAACGCTGTGAGAGCGAATGAAGCACACGTCATCCAGAGCAGCAGCAGTTGTTGTTGTTGTTATTGTGTAGACAGTGGACTTGTTCTAATGAGCTGCTGTAAAACACCTGACTTGGTTAGTTTGATTCAAGGATGCCTTAAACTGATGTGTGCATGATTGAAAGTAGTTTTTTTGTGAATGTATCAACATGAATTACTTCCTTAAAGGGACTAATAATAAATCAATAGTGCTGTTTGATTATAAAGAAAAATCCTTTCTCTGCAGACAAATATATCTACGGAGCCTAAAGCAGGGGTGTCAATCTCAAAAACACAGTGGGCCAAAATTTAAAACCTGAACAAAGTCGCGGGCCAACATGAACCTTTTAATATGGACCGAAACAAATTTTGCTTTAACATTGAATATGGAACAAGCAACGCTTATTACCATACATTATATATAAGTTAATAGTGGAGACATGTAAAATCAAATTATAAATAAAAAAACACATCAATGGTGTGACAGCTGTAGTGTGAAGTTGCTATGCCTACTGTCACAGAGGAGAGGGAGTTTCTGGGTCCTGTCCTGATTGATGCGCCAAAACAACAACAGGGCATTATGGGATTTGTAGTATTAGCGGTGAATGCGCTGTACAGTATAATACCGGGGGCAGTTCTAGTGGTCATTTGGTATTGTCTCGCGGGCCAAATATAATTACAAAGCGGGCCAAATTTGGCCCGCGGGCCAGAGTTTGACACCCCTGCCCTAAAGGGACACTTCAGAGAAAAACACAAGTTTCTTGGTGCTATCCTCCAGAATCTTTGACAACATTTTCCAGTTTATGTTAACAAGTTAGATTTGCTAAGTTTGTGAGTCGCTGAGCAAAAACTTTCATGATAGCTTGCAGGCGACTACTGAGGTAAAGAGCATGAACGAGCCTGTGAGCCTGAACTCAGGGCAAAGAAACCCTGAAGTTACAGCTACTAATCTCTCACGGCAGGAGTGCAGCAAAAGTCACGTGTAGAAAGAAAAGGCAGCCGGGGCGCCGCTATTATTCACCTGGTTGAGCTGGTGTCCCATGTGCAGGGCTACAGTCCCAATGTGGAGGTCATGAGTTCGAATCCCGCTCATGACCCTTTCCCACATGTCCCCCTACTTTCCTGTCTCTATCTCTCACTAACACTATCCAATAAAGGCTTTAACTTTAAAAAAAAAAAAGAAAGAAAGAAAGAAAAGAAAAGGCAGCCGATTGTGAGGCCCGCCTGACTTGTAACTGCTGATTTGTCTGAAGTAGTCGCAGGACTTTGGCGAGTCCTCTCAGCCCAAACACAGTAAAAAAAAGTTCTAAATTCTCCAGATGTCCTGTGATATGTTCACCGTGTTCAGGACAGCTCAGGAATAATCCCAGAAACATGATGCTACAGTCCAAACTATGACTGACTGCTGCATCCTGAGAGAAGTACAAGTCACGGCCTTTAAGAAAACGTGTTCTGTGTTTGATATGTGGACCGATGTGACCGTAACAGATCTACACGTACTTATTAAACCAAGAATCTAACATCGATCACGATGACTTGACCTTTATGTAGTTAACCAAGCAAACAATTAAAATGTAAAAACTCTAAAATCCAAAAAATGTGTCTGTCTAGAATAATGTTCAGTAAATATTTACATGAAGTTTGTTCTAGTTTTTCTCATGTTTACAGTTTTTAAGATGTAAACACTCTAGCGACTATGCAGCGCTCATTTATGATATTTTCCACTAATTTTTCCCTAAAAACCTCAATAAATATTCACAATATTCAGTCTTCTTGGACTTACTGTAAAGTTTTATACAGGATCAGTTTCAACCTTTCTGACCTGTTGCAGCTTCAGTACATTTTAGCCACCGATCACCGCTTTGCTCCTAAAAAATGACAAATTCAAACTTGTTGTTTTTGAATAAAGGCCAAAGTAGCACAAAGCCGGTGCTGCATTCAGACCAAGCTGGACTCTCTGACTCTGTATCTTCTGCCTGTCCAGTCTACAGACCAGCGAGGCTGCTCGTCGGTGTAATTTAATCAGGGTTGCATTACAGCTTTTGAGAGAAAGTGCAACTTTAATAGAGCAAACTGAGAATAATAAATGATGCTGCGTGTGAGAGGCGGCGGGTCGACGGCGGTGCAGCGGGACAGAAACCGGAGAGCTCAGGTTCAAGATCTGCTCGTCTGCAATCATCCATCCTGCTGAAGTGTCCTTGAGCAAAACACTGAGTCATTACCGGGGCTGCTGATCAGAGGCTGTGACCTCTGACCTCCCCGACGAGGAAGGAGCTGAAGTTTCCTTCAGAAATCAATAAAGTAATAAAGGCGTGACTCCTCTTGCTTCGTAAACGCGTCTCTTCATTCTGGCTGATAAAAGCGTCGCTCAGCGGAGGAGGCTGATCAGGAGGCAGCAGCTGACCACTGAAGGAGCTTTTTAAATGGCTAATAAATAACTGAAGGAGAAGCGTTTCCTTCCTTGCTTCCTCCCTCAGGGTTAGATAAAGCTAACCTGTAGCTTGTTTTGCCGAAGGCCACTTCAGCAGGGTTTCTGCCGGCTGCCAGCGAGCTGAAGGAATTAATCACTAACCGCCGTCCCCCTGTTGTCATGAAGAGCAGCTCTCCCAATGATTTTAACCTTGATTTTCTAATTAAAATGAACCTTGAGTAGACGTCCATCCACTTGTGTGTTTACATTTCTCGCTCATAAATCTCTGGACACGTCGACGGATGAGTAACGAGCGTCTCTCCGCTGCAGGTACGCCATGAGGTTGAAGAACTTCACCAGCCACTCAGCCACCGTCTCTGAGAAGAAGCTCGCTGTGTTGTGGTACGAAGCTCCTCTGTTCTCTGTTTGTGTTGATGAGCAAAATAAAACGGGTTTAAGTTCATTGTCAAGATTTAAGAAACGCTGCCTCAGACTGGTCTGACCCCAAAAAACTCTGCAAAGTCTCTCTAACTTTTAAATTCTTTACATTTAATTAACAAGCTAATAGTTACATAATTTCTCTGAGAGTTCTGTTGCCTGTCAGACCTTCTCTCTACTGTCAAAAACTACATTTACGAATTATGAATATAGTTATAAAACTTGATAAGAATTATTAATCTCAAGCTTAACTTTTTAGTCTGACTTTTATTCAAATTTTGTATTAGATTTTTTTAAATTTACATACATTTTAGTTTATTATGATCATTGGCTTATTTTACTTTTTTTTGCATTTCCTTAATTCATTTTTTAATATATAATAATGTTTTTTTATCCTCTCAGTCCCTGTTTTCACTGAATTCTTTAATTAATTAATTAATTAATTAATATTTACTTATTTTTTTACCAAAGGACTTGGATATGTGTGTGTAAAGGAGGTTAAAGGTTTTGTTTTTATAGTTTTTTTTGGTTGTTGCTGCTTCGTTCTATAAAGCACTTTGCATTATATTCTGCAAACACATGCAAATAATACAAATACAAACAGTCCTATTGATTGATTAATTGAGATTTGATCAGCAGCATAATCCATGTATAAAGCGTCACTTTGGACAAGTTTCAAGCCTAAAAATTTTGCCACACCTGGAACCTGAGCATCAGATCCTGATGTCATGAATGAGCAGCAGAAACAGATTTACTCGTATCAGTATTGCAGGATCTGAAGCAGTTTGGAAATACTGACACGGTTTATGGTGTCTGGATGTTTTTTGCTTCTTCCACATTTTAAATGGCTGTTGGCTCAGTTTTCACTACAGCTATATGGAAACAGCAAAACCATGACTAAAGGTAGCAGGAACTCAAAATCATGCATGTTGTGCAGGATGATAGTTATGATGGCAAAAATCTTTTTTAAAAAAGTAAAAGTTGAATTTCTTTCATTATTTATTTAACAAATGTGTAAAAAAAAAAACTAAAATCAGCACATACAACATTTTCCAAGTGTCCACATGTAAAAATCACTGGATGGCTCTACATAGTATAGATATTTTACTAACATGTTTAATCTGTTTCCATGTCTGCTCTGTGTAAACACATCCTGCAGTTCAACCGAAAAGTCCTTGAATCTCCGTCACGTGACTGCTGGTCACAGCTGAGTCAGTCGGAGCTTCTCTGTTGTGCTCGTTTTTGGTTTTGACAGAATCTGGTGCAAATGATTTTTAAACGAGACACATAGAATAAAGTCATTTAGAAGCAATATCACGGTTTTAGGCTTGGATTTGGTCGAGCTTTTAAAAGGAACAGCACAGAAAGTTTGTGTTTTTACAGTTTCTGATAAATTCTGATAAATGGTCTAATTTTAGAGATTCTTTATATAAAACGAGCCTTTCAGCTCCATCAGTGTTTGTTGGGGTTCAGACAGTTAACATAAA
>NW_007579205.1:181748-184310 GCF_000690725.1 Stegastes partitus
TACATTTGACTTTAGAACCTCCATTTTTTTTTTCTCCACACTGATCCACAAACACTTTCAGTTATTTTTGTAACTCTGTGATTAATGAATTAATACTTTAGAAGCAGCGTAAACACAACATGTGAGTTTCTATATCATAGTTTCACACATTTCTTCACGTCTGTTGCCCCACTGCAGCTGATGACTGAGCTGTAGAGGTGCTGCTTGGTGGATTTACCACCTTGCTGTTGGTTTATATCGAGAAATAAGAGTTCTTATTCAACTCTGAACAAAAAAACTGACTAAAACTCTACTTTTAAATGTAAATGATGACGTGTGGTGCATGAGATCCTTTCACTGTTTTTATAATATGTCGCATGAATCTACTCAAATGTTGTTCTAGGTGTTTATGTTTTACTTCAGTTTTTCAATTACATGCAACTTTAAATCTCTTTTACATGTTACAGACGGATCATTCTCTCCCCTGCAAACATTTTCAGGATGTTTTTTGTAACTCTGTGATCTTTATTACCCTTTGATTGAATTAATTCATAACGCAGAAGCGCTTTAAATTGAAAATTTGGCAAATACTTCCACGTTCTTTTCTCCGCTGAACTTCCTCCTAGTCGAACTCGAGGGGCGCGTTTGAAGTCCGTTTTTTTGTGCGGTGGACATGAAAAGCAACATCGAGGACGGAGCTTTGGAAGAAGGAGGAATTTTGGTTTCGGGAGAACTCATCTGCCTTCTGATGCTTTTGTTTCCATAGTAACCGCTGTCTGTCTCTGCTGTATCTGAGGATGTTCCATCTGAAGAAAGACCACGCCGTCAAGTACTCGCGGTCGCTCATGGAGTACTTCAAGGTAAAGCGCACGCACACACACACACACACACACACACACTTGGACACAGACTTTATTTCCTTCCACTCGCTCTCATTTTCTTCCCTCTGTGTGAACAAAAAAAAAATAAAAAAACCCGCCAAGCCAATTACAAGCCCTCAATACATTTCATATTCATTTCCATGGCGCCTGTGCATTAATTTTGCATGGCGTTATTAAATTCCATTCTTTCTCTTTGATATTAATGTATTAATTAGCGCCATCAATCATCGCAGTGGATTGTTAGGGTTTAATGTGCTTGTTTTGATTAATTATGTTTAGTTTAATTAATTACTGAGGATGTCATTATCACAGCGCTGCATTTGCATTGATGGGATTGGATTTGTGGGAAGCGGCTGACTGCTGCTGACAGCCTGTGTACATGCAGCACGTGTTGACAGAGGAGTTGAAAGAAAAAAAAAACCGGCACAGAAACGAGCCGTAATGTGGTTTTTCACCGACGTGGAAGTTGGATATTAAAGTCTCACCGCTGAATAATATCCCCACCTGTTCATTGTTTGTATTGGTGTTAGTGTTTCACCTGTGAGCTCAGTGTTTGTCTGCTGAAGGCTTTCAGCAGAAAATAAACTGCAACTTGCTGTTTGATTAGAAATTATCATATTTAAGGTGTCGAGTACTGTTTTGGGGGTTTAGTTGAGATTTTAATTTGATGTATTATTATCATCCAAAGGTGGAGAACTCTGCACATAACCCTCACAAATGCAGCACATTTTAGCATTGTTAGGATTAAGGTGAGACACTGCAGGTGAACAGGGTCACATCTTCACCTCATACGTGAGACTTCCTCAGTTAATTACCAACATTAAGACCTTTTTTTTTATTCTGAAACTCTGAACATTGGATAAAGTGTTTGTTGACATGTTGGTGTTAAAGGGTTTCATTCAGGGGATCTTGTATATTTATTTTTAACAGTCCTTAAGTTTAAATCTCTTTTAAGTCACGTCTTAAAACACATTTTTATCGAAGAACTTTTCCTGATTTTATTTAAGTCTTTATGTTTTTTTTAGCTTCCTACTTTATTTGTGTGCGTTCTACTTTTATCACTTATTCTGTGTGCTTATTGTATTTTTATTTTTAATTTATTTTTATTGAAAAGCACTTTGGAACATTTGTTTTGAAAAGTGCTCTATAGATAAAGTTTATTATATTATTATTATTATTATGATTAAACTAGAAAATAATGTCAACATACAGTCACCAGCCATATTATAAACATATATAATATTATTTTTATTTAAATCTTCTGTATAAACCTTCAGACCATAAATAAAAATGAAACTGGAAACAGTCTTCACAAACATTTGTTGTAAAATTTCACACAGTTTTTTATTGAAACCCACAAAAATGTTCATCTATATGACCCTGAAACATCCCCACATGATTACTTACATTAAAATAATTATTCTGTGCATCACAAGTTTTCTGAATTTATATGTTCAAATATACAAATTAGGTATTATCTCGTTTAATGTGCACGACTTTGCACAAATGTCTAGTAAACCAAAAGCTGTAAAACCAACAGCTTGTTAAGTGTTTTTAAAGTTTTCTTTTTGTTTGTCTGAAACAAGACGACTTATTGAAGCAAAACGTGCTTCAACATGAAACTTCCACATCTGATTACTTACAATAAAACAATGATGTTTTTTATTACAAGTTTTCTGAAATCATATGTTTAAATGTGCAA
>NW_007579205.1:186033-188829 GCF_000690725.1 Stegastes partitus
TACTTTAGTACTTCTTCTTCCACCGCTGGTAAACACTGAGCTTTAACAAATGTGTGTTTTTGTGCTCCAGAATTCAGCCAAGAGTTCCCACCAAGCCCCGTCTCCGTGGAGGACCAATGGGAAGTGAGTACACACACACACACACACACACACTCCGCTCGGCGCCAACCCGCCTTCATTCACCCACATAATTGAGAATTTATAATTCACCGGAGCTCCGCTGCAGAATACCACACCGGCCCTGACAGCCACTTGCTCAAACAAACCCCTCAGGAAGCAAATAAAGGGATTGATTTGTTGTAGATGTGAGGAGCAGAAGACTGGAGGGGCTGCCGAGTGCCAGGCGAGGAGTGATGGAGGGAGTGATGATGGATGGAGGAGGAGAGGCGTGGAGGATGTGAAGCTAATGAGTTTGGACAGCTCTGACGCTGCACAACAGCAGGACCGGAGCTCAGAGTGTGTGTCTGGTTGTGTGTGTTTGTGGCACAAGTTGCGGGTCAGCGAGGGTCAAGGCCACATCACAGACGTTACATCACTGCCAGAGCCTCACGCCCAGCTGTGCAGGACGGGAAGAGCAGTTTGTACCGACGGTGTTCCAGCGAACATCAGAAGCGTTTAATGTCAAAGCCGCAACAAAACACGGTGATTTGGTCCGACTAACTTCCTCTGTAATTAATGTGCGACATTATAAAGCCCAGCGTACTGTATCGTTGTTCATTTAGCTGCTATTCACTGTTTCCACCAGCAGCTATACGACAACAATTTGAAGCCTTTGTCTCGGTTGTTGGTGTTTTTTTTTGTGTTTTTTTTGTGCAAACCAATCGAGGCTAAAGCTAATTAAAGCGTTTATGTGTACGACCGATCAAATTACCATAAATAATATGAGAGGTATCACACACGAACGCCTCTTTCTGTGCAGCATCCTCACAAAGAAGCTGATTCGGTTTAGTGTCCCAACAGCTCTGCTTCCAACCGCACGACAGATGTTTTCCTAAATTAGCAGCTAGCAGCTAAGAAGTGATCAGACGTTGGTGCTAACAGAGTGAAAAGGAGGAAGACGGCTTTACTTTAAAGGTGCAGACAGCAGAAATGTGGAAAAGGTTAAATAAACACACCAGGATGTCAAAATACTCATTCATGTGTGGCTTCACCTGCTTTCCCGCATGAGAGGCTTTTGTTTAAGTCACTGCACCACCTCAACCCACCTTAATCCAGGGGTGTCCAATCCTGGTCCTCGAGAGCCACAGTCCTGCATGTTTCAGATGTTTCCCTCTGATTCAAATGATCAGGATCGTTATCAGGATCGANTGATGTTTTTTATTACAAGTTTTCTGAAATCATATGTTTAAATGTGCAATTAAAGCATAAAATGTCTTTAAAAATGTCCTAATTAGCATTAATTCCAACAACAGAAATTAGAAATTTGGATTAAAGCAGCATCAAAATGTTTGTTTCCTTTCATTGACATTTTGGTGTTAAAGGTTTTTAAAAAGGTTGATGTGGTGTCTCTTTTTCTCATTGCATAAATTAAGACATTCTGCACACAATCAGCACAAAAAAACCCAATAAAATGTTGTATAAATGAGGCTATTAGCGATATATATAAAAATACAACTCCTTCTTTCTTTACAAATCTTCAGAACATAAATAGGAATAAACCTGGAAAGTTGAGTCAATAAAGGTGCTGCTGAAAGAGATTTCAGATTACTCTGAGATTTCTGTGTCAGAGTAAAAGAAGAATCTCATCTTGAGCAAACAGCCTTCAGATGTTTTTATTGTATGATTTGTGAGAAAATAAAAACTACTAACAGATGTGACCATGAAACCTCTTCAGCTGATTGAGACAGTTAGTTTCTGAGTTACAAGTTTTCTCAAATGAAAAGTTCAAACATGCAAATGAGGTATTATCGTATTAAATATGCACGACTTTGCACAAATGTCTAGTAAACCACAAGCAGCCAAACTAACACAACCTGTTATTTTGTATAAATGTCCAACAGACCAAATGTAGGACGATAAACAGACGAGTTTGTCTCCACTTGTCTGATAGACGACACGTCATTAACTTTAAAGTTGACCCGTACATGAAACAACAATGTTTTTAGCTGCAGTGTCTCACCTTCAATAAATGAGATATGAAGTGATAATTAGTGAACTTTAGAGGTAATGGTTGGTGGGTTTTGTCACCTTCTGTTCAGCTGCTTATGTCTAGCTTCCTGTTTCTGTGCTATAGCTAAGCAACTCTCTGTTACTGTTGTTTTACACTGAAGGGACAGAAATGAGAGTCCATCGTCTGATTTAACTCTTAACAAGAACGTGATTAAATGTATTTCCAAAAAGGTTAAAACTATTCTTCTAAATGTAAATGATGACGTCAGTATTCCTTCTCTGTCTTCATTCTCTGGTCTGTCTTTAATGTGTCTGTAACGTCACTGTAAGTCACTAAGTTTCTGGAAAGTACTTTCACTCAGATACTGTAGTTTAGAACCATTTTTAAATGCTTCTATTTAACTTCAGTATTTCAGTTATGTGCCTCTTTGTAACTCTGATATATATCTGCACTTTTTTTTTTACTGCTTTTTACAACAACTGTAGCTTTTCATAACTTCCTAAATTAATCTTATACATTAAAACAGTATAAAACCACTTTAGACCTCCAGCCTTAAAGGTCAAACTGTTCAGTATTTCAGAAAAAAGAAAAATTAGAGAAAGAATTGACAGGTTTTTTTTCTTTAAATCTTTTTCCATTTGTTGTCAGTCACTGAAACAACTACTTTTATTTTTAATAATTTGAAT
>NW_007579206.1:0-1166 GCF_000690725.1 Stegastes partitus
TCCCGACACGCCCCCTATGGATCTGATTGGTCAGCACTCACAGCCATTGGTCAGTCCTCAGCATCGTCAAACAACTGACCAATCACTGTTGTCATCATTGTTTGACGGCAAATTTAAAATTTGAATCTGCTTAGAGTAATTACATAAAGTGGAGTGTTGTAGATTAAAGATTTTAGTTTTACATTGATTATAAATGATTGAGATAGATTTTAAATGATTGAGAGGATTACTATAATAATAATAATAATAATAATAATAATAAAATAAAATAAATTAATTAGTTAATTAATTAAATAATTACTATTATATATATACACACATAGCTAAATTATCAACACTAACATTAGAGATAAATTAATATTGAATGACATCCTTATTATGGTGTCCTTATGTCATTTTATGGAAGTGACTACAAATTTCTGTCATTTTATGTACATTTTTTTCGTATTATTTGGAAAGATGCTAAAATTATATTTCAACATTTAAAGATGTGAAATTACTTTTAAAAGGCATAATAATACTGTAATCTGATATTACGGTTGTTTACTTGTAATTTTAAGGGTAAATCTTTACATTTCTGCACTGATTTACGAATATTACTTTGTTCTAAATGAAAATGGTGATATACCTGCAAAAAAGAATACAGAACATTAAAAACTTAATGTTATCCTAATCTTAAGTCAAGATTAAATTATTTGAAATTTTAATGGCAAAAATGTAGATCCAAACCTACAGGGATTTTATTGTATTTTTGAAAAGCAAAAACCTGTAAGAATATAGAATACATTCTGTAAAATTACATTATTTAAAGTGAACTTTCTGTAAAATATTTTAAATTATTTTATAGGACTGTACTGTAGATTACTTTTGTGTCCATATAAATACTACTAATTACCTCTTTAAAAAAAAAATCCCTTTAATCACACATGCATAATGACTACAAATTTCTGTCATTTTATACACATAACTTCAGTGTAATTATTCGGAAAGATCTGTAAAATTACATCACATGTTGAGCAAAATTACATTTATATCTGAAAAAATACATTAAATTGCCTTTAAAAAAACATGATAATAATGTAATCTAAAATAATGGCTGTTAGTTGTAATTTTAAGGGTTACTCTTGAAATTACAGAAAATATCTGTTAATCCACAATTATTACTT
>NW_007579206.1:1451-5412 GCF_000690725.1 Stegastes partitus
TTTTTTTTTTTTTTTTACAGTGCAGTATGTTTTTGGACTGTGGGAAGAAGCTGGAGATCCTGGAGAGAACATGCAAACTCCACACACAAAATTTCCAGGCCGGGATGTGAACTGGAGCTCTTGTTGCTGCCACTGTGCAGCCTGGAGATCCCTATCGTTGTCAGTATCAAAGCAATAACGGGAAGCTCTGACTTGTCCTTGGAAGCAAAAGGAGCAAGACTGAACTGATAGGTTCTGTAAAATTCAATAACAGTCATCAGGACTGGGAGCTTATGGTAGAAGCATGGGAGAAGTAAAAGGCATGTTTGTGTTTTCAGTACAGCCAACACTAAAACACATTTTTTCAAAAACAAAAATTGGTAGGAGGGCCATGTGGGTCGAACCATGCTGAGACTGAATCATGGGCTGCTGATGGCTAACAAGCACCCTGTGGAGGGGCAGAAAACTAGAACAGTATCACACAGGGGAAACCCTCCTGCAGCAGAACTTTCAGAGACTTCACATACTAATAATTAGATCACTGCTCAACGTGGAGCTTTGTGATGCAACAAAATCTGGAAACGAGTTTCTCCACCGTCCCAGGCTCGGCAAAAGAATAAGACTGTCAGTGGAGTTGTATTGATGGCCAGCAGAGGGAGCTGCTGCGCTCAGTCTGCCACGATGTACAAAGAAGAAGAAGACGAAGAAGACGAAGAAGAAGAAGACGAAGAAGAAGAAGCGGCAGTAGAAAAAACATCATCAGCAGCAGCAGCAGGTCGCGGTCATGTCCGCTTGTGGTTGAGCAGCAGCCGGTTTAAGTGTCAGACGGTGAAAACCACTGGAAGTCGTTGTTGGGCCACAATGGGTGAGTTCCAGCAACGTTCCGTTGTCTCGTCTAACGACAGCTATCTCGTAGAGGCGAATGGTATGGTTGTACTACGGTGAACTAGCTAACCGAGCTCACCACACCTCCCAGCCCAGCTCATTTATTAGCTTCCTCTCTGTGAATAAACCCACGACTGGAACACTGAGCAGAGCCAGGAGGCTTCCCGCAGCCTGCTGCCGTCCAACTGCTGCTTCTGGTTGGCCGTAAAGCTCTTCTGTGTCGCGACTGCATCATCACCAATATGTAGAAATGGACACAATCATCATCGCATTTGTTATTATGTCAGTAAGGTGTCCCCACTGCTACGCATGCGTGTAGTGTTTGGAAGTGACGGGCCAACATGAAGTCCATCGCAAAGCTGCGATCAAACAGACCGTAGCAGGAAACGATGGAGGCGAGCCGCCAGCACTACTGCGGAGCTCCGCTAGCCCTGAACAGTCCTCTGCTAGTTATTATGAAACGGAGACCCACTTAGACAACTAAGTCCTGGTGGTGAGTGTTTTTTTGTGTGTCCTTCCAGTTGTGGCCATGAGTTCTACGTGTCCAGGCCTGTACTGTGGTAGGATGATGGTCAACGGATCGGTGGAAGGGGAGTGTGGTGTAAGTAGCCAGCAGTCATCTATCTATCTATCTATCTATCTATCTATCTATCTATCTATCTATCCATCTATCCATCAGTCACTGTCTGTCAGTGGTTTGACTTGCAGCCTGTGCCACACTGTGCTAGTCATCCATGCCATAAAAGAGAGATGGGCTTGCATCAAAACTCACTGTAGATGGTTTTAAAATACTGACATTGTTGTCAGGCACACAAACCAAAAATAAAATTATGTTGCTGGTGTTGTTAATTAAAAAGATTAAGTTTGCAAAAATAGTTAGTACTTATTATAGTGGTCAGGGAGTGCGAGATGTTTTAATAGCGTTTTTGAGTTTAAGAGTGCATCCATGATAGGACCAGGCGGCGGTGACACAAGCCTTCTCACCGATTTCCATTAAACTTTGCCAGTTTGAAGGGGTCCACCCAAAACTACAACAATCTAAGTTTAAGGAAATTTGGTCAAACCTGGAGGGAGTTGGTCACCCCTTGTTTTTTTTTTTTCTTTTTTCTTTTTTACAAAAATGACCAAAAATCGCCTAAAAATTGATCGAAAGTATACAGCTCTACTGCTATAATAATTCAACCAAATCTTTTCATATTTTCAGTGAATGTTAGCCTGCCCAAAGACAATTTATTGTCAACGTTTCGGTCTCCTACGTCTAGCGCTGTGAGATGACTTGTTGTAAATATGCGCTATACAAATAAAATTGAATTGAATTGAGTTCCTTTCACACAAATAAGTTTAGGCCAAAGTTTAGAATATTCAATCATTAAAATAAATTTTCACTTTTATTTGCGTGTCAAGCACCCCTTTTTTATGTGAGGGTGCACAGAGTGTGAAGCAGAAAGCATGGGTTGACAAAGAAAGTTGGCAGCCACTGTCCTGAGACCCACTATTGCTGACTGAGGTTTTAGGTTTTGTTGAACAAGTCTACACAAAGTGTGCCTGATTTTGTCAAACTTGCTTTGTGGTACAGCCCGCAGCTGAGCTGATGGGTTTGAATCTTCAGTGCTTTCTCTTGAAATGTCTCCATAGCATGCCACCACAAAGCATAGCATTGGATATCTAAGATCTAGCATTCCTACCATTACTTTTATTTTGACCAAATAAATTCTAACTCTTGACTTTTAAACATTTCACTCTGGCATAGGTTGTGTCTAGCTGCTCATTTTAAGACAAATTAAATTCTGATGCAGTCAGAGCAGAAGCTCTAATATGTCGGTCTGAAACAATGGCATTATGAAGGCATCAGAAGATTTTGAGCAATGTCCAACCCTAATCCTGTATCAGTGTGTGATGAAGGGCGGTGAGACTTCTACCACCTGTTGTAGACACACTTCTTGTATCAGGAGGATGGGGTGAAAATAGATTAATGAAAGCACTCCGAATAAACAAACTAAATAAATGCAGTTTATTCAAAAGATAAAGACTTAGGTTATTTTTCATAATATTTTTAACATTTAGCTTAATTTTAACCTGTAAAATTGTTTTGTGACTTATTTTGGACAACAATTACACCTAAGTGTTGTTCAATTGCCAACTTTAAACTTGTTCATATTTTGTATTATTTCTGAGTAGAGGATGTACATTTTTAGACTGCTTCCTGAAAGCAGGTGTATTTTACTTAAAAACTGATGAGGATATCCTACTTGTTACTAAGATTACACATATACAGCCAGAGTGACATCTGTGGATGCAGTTGAGTTGTTTAGGCACAAGTACAGGAAATTAGTTTCTTAGTTTTTAATCATTGTTGTTGCAGTAAAATACATTGTACTGTTTTAGATGAGTGTTTCTCAAACTTTTTACATATAATACCCACCTTAGAAAATATTTGGCCCTCCAAGCACCACCATTATAACCACCATTAATCTACATAACTCTACCCTATGCAGTTATGCACAATTCACGCAGGAGGCAAATACATTCAAAATTAAAATATTATTTATGCTTGAATTTTGTCATCCAGAGCTCTGTTATACAAAAAGGTTAGCAGAACTGGAACCTAAATTCTTCTACACAACTGTCATACAAGGCCAGTCCGTCTCATTCACGCACGCACGCACGTATGTATGTTTGTGTACATCATCTTTGTTTTAAACTACAGCTGGACCTGAATAGCCAACCACTGGTTCGCTGTGCTGGAATCGGGATATCAAACTTGATCTCCGAATACCCCCCGCCTAAACACAGAAACTGGTCTTAATAGCCAAATGTACACACCCGCCACCACCGCGCGGCACCCCCGAACATTCAGGATATTCGTCATTAATTGGGACCGAATGTCCGGAGATCAAAAATTGCCATTCGGACCAGCCCTAATTTAAACACACACATACAGCAAGTGAGAAAAATTGTAACTGTACTGTTCAAACACACATCCTTTTGATGACTATTGACATCTCAAAGTGCGCTTCCCTCTGCATGCACAGTTTTTCAATTCAATTCAATTCAATTTTATTTGTATAGCGCATATTTACAACAACAGTCATCTCAT
>NW_007579206.1:6323-8049 GCF_000690725.1 Stegastes partitus
TCACTCTGAGACAGGATGCTCCTGATTTTGGCAATATTCCGAAGATGAAAGAAAGCTGTCCTACATGTTTGTTTTATATGGAAGTTAAAGGACATATCCTGGTCAAAAGTAACCCCGAGGTTCTTTACTATGGAACTAGACGCTAAGGCGATACCATCTACAGTAACTATCTGGGTAGATAGTGAGTTTCTGAGGTGTTTAGGGCCAAATACAATAACCTCAGTTTTATCTGAATTTAAATGAAGGAAGTTACAGGTCATCCAGACCTTAATGTCCTTCAGACATGCCTGGAGTTGAAGTAACTGATTGGTTTCATTAGGGTTCATAGATAGATATAACTGGGTGTCGTCTGCATAACAATGGAAATGTATGCAATACTTCCTAATAATGTTGCCTAACGGAAGCATATACAGAGTAAATAATATTGGTCCTAACACAGAACCCTGTTCAGTCATAGGTTTGGCTCCGCATCATCCTGCTTCCATAAAGGGAAGAAGAAAGTGCACTGCTTTGTCAGGAAGTGCAGGGTATTTGCTGTGTTGCTTTATCCCAAAGTACAACAACAACAGAATAGAAAGTTACACTGAGCTGCACCATCGAATTCGTATCTCATGTAAACCAGCAAATTGCCCGAATTGCTATCACAGTAGGCTCATCCAGCTGGATGGAAAAATAGCAAAAAAGGTTTTATGGCTTTTTCTGCAGCGTATGTTAACACCTGGTTTCAACTGTATTTAGTATCCCATTTCTATATATAGTGTTCTTATTTTCAGAACATGTAACATACGGCTTACAACCCTACCCACTCTGAAGAGCATAGACTTGTTCACAAAGTTCAATGAAGTGCAGGTGGTGAATAATTTAGAAAAGGGCTCCAGATTTGAAGAAGTGAATCCTTATCCTCGATAAGAAGAACTCCTACTGTTTCATGAGGTAATCTCTGACACTGAAAATCTGTCATTCATTTCTAAAGGATGCATTTAGGAACAAGGAGCAAAGGCTCATCCAGCAGTTTATGATGATTATGAGACATTGCTAGTACTTTGGAGAGTAAACCCAAGAGCCCTGGCATCTTTTTTATTGTAGTCCTAAAACCCTGGACAACTTACGGGCTATGTGACTCCAGCATCTCGCGATTAACCTGCATTCCCAAAATAGTGAAAATGAATCCCAAGCTCTGTTTTACACTTAAGGCAAATGGGAGAGATAAAGTGAGATATACTGTGAAGGGTTACAGAAACTACAACTGCTAAAAAAAAAATAAAGGGAACACTAAAATAACACATCCTAGATCTCAATGAATGAAATATTCCAGTTGAAAATCTTTATTCATTCCCTAGTGGAATCCGTTGACAACAAAATAACATAAAAATGATCAGTATAAATCAAAATTATTATCCCATGGAGGTCTGGATTTGGAATCATACTCATAGTAAGGGCATTTTATGAGATTTTTTGCAAATCTGGCAACTAAATCGTTACTAGGGATGGACTGATACCTCTTTTTGATTTCCGATACTGATACCGATACTTCAACTTTGAGTATCTGCCGATACCGATACCATCTCTCCTCCTAAACTTCTTTGGAAATACCTTATTTGCGTGGATACATTTGTTTAAGATGACTTTATCAAATGCCTCATACTATTAAAGCACAGACTTTGCTTTTCTAAGAAAGGAAAAACAGCCAAAAGCATGTCTCAAAGTGAAACTGTAGCTGCTTTAT
>NW_007579206.1:8875-53117 GCF_000690725.1 Stegastes partitus
TCTCAGCTTTTGATTGACACCTAGTTTGGCCAATAGGAGGGCTTTGGGGGTGAGTGACAGCCTGAAGGAGTGTCTCAGACAGTCAACCCGGTCCGCACAAGTTCCACCCTTGTTGCAGACACTCTCTGACGCTGTAAACTTGTAGCCAATGAGCAGACGAACACGTGGATGTGTCGGAAGGCAGGATTGTGTATGTATGGCGGTATCGGATCGGCCAGTTACCACTGTGAAGTAAATCATACGATACCGTAATTTCGTCCAGTATCGGCGCATCTCTAATCGTTACCAAACAATTTCTTCACCAATATGTTTGGAAAGGTGTGAAATAACATGCCTTAAAATGTTGAAGTTCAACTCCCGTGGGAAACCTTAAAAAAAACCTGCTCAAGTTAGGGTACTGATAACCGATTGACGAAAAATCTTTTTTTTTTCACATCTGGCCTTAAGTAACTTATGAGGGTCAAATCAGGGTTTTTTCATGATTCTGAGTTGATTGTTAACATTTATATTTCACCACAAACACTTCTTTGTTGAAAAAGGCCACACTCACTTTTACATTTATATTCACAGTAGCTTTTATTTCACATACTTATATAACACTCAGACAGTGACTCCAGAAGCTTCTGACGCCGTGAATGAGAAATAACTCTATGTCTTCTTCAGACTCAACAACGTCATGACTGCAGTTTCTACATGTGATGCCTTTGCAGATTCCACAGGTAGCTTGAAAACGTTCATCATGTCTTCTTAGTGATAATATAATGTTCAGGTTCTCTATTCAGACACGTAGAGTGTGGTTCTTATTACCTGACAGTTTCGGCGACAACGCTCGCCTTCTTCAGAGATGACACTGACAGCGAGTGACGTATCAGCCGGCAAATTTTGACAGCCGGCACCTGCAGCACGCCCAGCAGAGTCGCCAGATCCGCCGGGCAAGCCACGCCCACACCAAAATGGTGTGTCCTGGCGACTGGGATGGGGCAAGCATCATCGGGATTGAACAGGGCAGACACAAACGATGGATCAGAGAGGCAATTGAAATCAGAACGCGTGCTGAGAGGACCATGAACAGGGACGAAGGGGGCTTCATGCTCTCGCACGCTTGGGACTCCCTGCTCCAGAAAAAGTAACCGGCGGGGGAGTGCGGCGCGCCTGGCGGGGCGGTCGGGTCTGTTGGGCTCACCACGACACACCATTTTTTTTAGTGTTCCCTTTATTTTCTGAGCAGTGTGTAAGTATGTGAAAGAAAAGCTGCTGTGAATATAAATGTAAAAGTGAGTGTGGCCTTTTTCAACAAAGAAGTGTATGTGGTGAAATCTAAATGTTAACAATCAACTCAGAATTATGAAAAAACCCTGATTTGACCCCTCATAAGTTATTGAAGGCCCGATTTAAAAAAACAAAACAAAAACAAAAACGATTTTTTGTCAGTTGGTTATCGGTCCTCTAACTTGAGCAGGTTTTGTTAAGGTTTCC
Source organism: Stegastes partitus (assembly GCF_000690725.1). Classification (NCBI taxonomy): domain Eukaryota; kingdom Metazoa; phylum Chordata; class Actinopteri; family Pomacentridae; genus Stegastes; species Stegastes partitus. Next base: position 10,352 of record NW_007579206.1, read on the forward strand.
CACGGGAGTTGAACTTCAACATTTTAAGGCATGTTGTTACACACCTGTACAGACATATTGGTGAAGAAATTGTTTGGTAACGATTTAGTTGCCAGGTTTTGATCTTTTTCCCTTACTATCAGAATAAAAGGGGAAAATCACATGACAGGCTGACCCAACTTCAGTGGAAATTCCTCAAGACAAGTCAAAATGAGGTTCAGTCGTGTGTGTGGCCTCCACATACCTGTATGACCTCCCTACAAGGCCTGGGCATGCTCCTGATGAGGTGGCGGATGTTCTCCTGAGGGATTTCCTTCCAAACCTGGATTAAAGCATCAACCAACTCCTGGACAGTCTGTGGTGCAACGTGGCGTTGGTGGATGGAACGAGACGTGAGGTCCCAGATGTGTTCAATTGGATTCAAGTCTGGGGAACGGGCCGGCCGGTCCACAGCATCAATGCCTTCATCATCAGGAACTGCTGACACACTTCAGCCACATGAGGCCGAGCATTGTCATGCATCAGCAGGAACCCAGGGCCCACTTCACCAGCACATGGTCTCACAATGGGTCTGAGGAGCTCATCCCGGTGCCTAATGGGAGTCAGGGTACTTCTGGCAAGCCCATGGAGGGCTGTGCGGCCCTCCAGAGAAATGCCTCCCCACACCATTACAAACTTACCGTCAAACCGGTCATACTGGAGGATGCTGCAGGCAGCAGAACCTTCTCCACGGCGTCTCCAGACTCTGTCACGTCTGTCACATGTGCTCAGTGTGAACCTGCTCTCATCCGTGAAGAGCACAGGGCGCCAATAGCCAACCTGCCAACCTTGGTGTTCTCTGGCAAATGCCAGTCGTCCTGCATGGTGTTGGGCTGTAAGCACAAGCCCCACTTGTTGATGTCGGGCCCTCAGACCACCTCATGGAGTCTGTTTCTGGCAGTTTGAGCAGAAACATGCATATTAGTGGCCTGCTAAAGGTCATCCTGCAGGGCTCTGGCAGAGCTCCTCCTGGTCCTCCTGCACAAAGGAGGAGGTAGCGGTCCTGCTGCTGGGCTGCTGCCCTCCTAAAGCCCCCTCCACGTCTCCTGGTGAACTGGCCTGTCTCCTGGTATCTCCTCCATGCTGTGGACACTGTGCTGAGAGACACAGCAAACCTTCTCGTACTGATGAACCTTCTTGCCACAGCTTGTGTAGATGTGCTATTCTGGATGAGCTGCATTATGTGAGCAACTTGTGTGGGTTGTAGACACGTCTCATGCTACCTCTAGGGGTAAGAGCACTGACAAAATGTAAAAGTGACCAAGACATCAGCCAGAAAGTATGAGAACAGAGAAATGGTCTGTGGTCACCACCTGCAGAACCACTCCTTTATATGGGTTGTCTTGCTAATTGCCTTTAATTTCCACCTGCTGTCTGCTCCATCTGCACAACAGCAGGTGGAACTGATTCACCATCAGTGTTGCTTCCTACCTGGACAGGTTGGTTTCGCAGAAGTGTGATTGACTTGGAGTTACATTGTGTTGTTTAGGTGTTCCTTTTATTTTTTTGAGCAGTATTTATGGAGCCTTTGTAGAATTTTATATTGGATTTCCGACAGCCTGTTACAAGTGTAGGTTGATTGCACTAGATCAGGGGTCGGCAACCCATGGCTCTTACAAACCTCTGCTGTGACTCCTTGTGGCTTTGGAAAATAAATGATGAGCATTCAAGTTAAATCTATTCTATTTTGTTTTGTTAGTTTTTAAAATCTCATTCTAAATTTGAAGATTATGGTGATCTTATAACATTAAAATAAAACATGGTTTTATTTATTTTTTTGTTGCTTAAAATATGCGTCACAACTGCAGATGTGCAACACCCAATGGCACACGCATTGTTGCAAACTTGGTGACTTTCTTGCTAAATCTGGCGACTTTCCAAATCCTCTTGGCGACTTTTTTTTTCTTTTCTTTTGTCAAAAGCAACTAGCAACATATCTAGCAACTCTTTCTGGTGTTATTGGAGACTTTTCTGGTGTTTTGGAGACTGACGTGAAAACGTGTATCGTTCTGCAATCAGGAGTGTAGTTGGCAGTTCCAGCTGCAGTCAGCAGGCCAACCAGACGTCATTTTGACTTTGCTGCAGGTGGATGATTTAAGTTTCACATATACAAGGAGGACTCAAATAGGCATTGAGTATTTTATTTGAAAGTAACCTTCAACCGAGCGTCTTTTTTTTTTTTTTCTGAGTTCAAAATGTTTTTGTTGCATGCAGAAATAAAATTTCTTTTTCTCTGTAGCAGTTCACTGATTTCATAAATGCAACACACTATAGTTTTTTATACATACCAGAAAGATAAAAAACAATATATGCAGTGTTGTCTTCATTTTAGATGTCAAAAGGGTTTTGTGGCTCCTGGTGTGTTCTTTTCCATGGGAAATGGGTCCAAATGATTTTTTGAGTGTTTCAGGTTGCTGACCCCTGTACTCGATGTACTGCCACCTGGCAGTCATCTCCATTGTATTCATGACCTAGGTCTACCTCCTAGTTTCATTAAAATGTAGTTGTCACATTTATCATGAGAGTAAAGTAATAGAAGTGGGATATTACATACAGTTGAAGCCAGACGTTTACATATGCTGTAGAAAAAGACAAAGCTTTTTTTCCCCTCACTATCTTAAATGTGACTACATTTTTCCTGTTTTAGGTCAGTTAGGATTATCAAAATTTGCTAAACACCAGAATAATAAGTCAGAACTTAACATACATTAAGATTACTATGCCTTCAAACTATTTGGGAAAGCCCAGCTGATGATGTCATGGCTTTGAAAGCTTTTGATAGGTTAATTGACAACATTTTAGTTAATTGGAGTAACACCTGTTGATCTATTTAAGACACACCTACTCAGAGAGGAAAAAGGCATTTCTCCAAAAGAAACATAAAAAGACAGATTACAGTTTGTAAATGCACACAGGGACAAAGATCTTCATTTGTGGAGGCATGTCCTGTAGTCTGATGAAACTAAAACTGAACTGTTTGGCCACAATGACCATCATTAGATTTGGAGGAAAAAGGGGGAAGCTTGCAAGCCTGAGAACACCATCTCAGCTGTGAAGTATGGAGTTGGCAGCATCATGCTGTGGGGGTGTTTTGCTGCAGGAGGGACTGGTGCACTTCGCAAAATAGATGACATCATGAGGAAAGAACATTATGTGGAAATATTGCAGCAACATATCAAGACATCAGCCAGGAAGTTAAAGCTTGGGCGCAAATGGGTCTTCCAAATGGGCAATGACTCTAAACATACCACCAGATTAGTTACAAAGAGGCTTCAGGACAACAAAGTCAATGTTTTGGAGTGGCCATCACAAAGCCCTGATCTCAGTCCTGTAGAACATTTGTGGGCAGAGTTGAAAAGGCCTGTGGAGCAAGGCGGCCAACAAACCTGACTCAGTTCCACCAATTCTGTCAGGAGTTTCAACAAACTATTGTGAGAAGCTTGTGGAAGGAAACCCAAAATGTTTGAAGCAAGTCATACAGTTTAAAGGTATTGCTACCAAATACTAAGGAAATGTACGTAAACTTCTGACTTTAAAGAAAGTAATTAAAAAAATTCTGTCATTGAGCTAAAACAGGAAAAGTTTAGTTACATTTCATGTCAGATAGTGAGGGAAAAAAAGCTATATGTCTTTTTATACAGTGTATGTAAACTTCTGGTTACAACTGTTGTTTCTTGTAAAAGCCTTCATAATGCTATTTATTTCAGTGGAATTCTGATTCCATTGGTGTCTTGAACTGATAGTAAGGCTGAACCCCTTCCTCCTTTGGCTAGACAGGCCAGCAGTTTATCACCTGATTTATGTAGCCTGTGTTTTGCGAACAGTATATATGATACAGCTTTATTTCATGATTTAATTAATTGTGGATGTTTAAATCTGTACAAAATTCTGCAAGTTTAAGACTTTTGCAGGAGTAAGTGAGCTAAGAAGGAGATGGATTGATAGGAGGGATTGGGGTAAAATTAAAGTCCCTGCCGATTAAAGTATAGGAGGTAGAAAAGTCAGATATATTTGCAAAGAGTTTGGGGAAAAAGGTATGTTGATATTCATTTTGGGTATGGATGCAAAGCAGTAAAATGTGCTCTCATATATGTACCCAGAAACAAGTACATAACCAGCAACAACCAAGCACACTCACATTCACACATATGGACAATTCAGAATCACCAATTAACCTCAGCATGTTTTTGGACTGTTAGAGGAAGCTGGAGAATCTGTAGAGAACCCACGCTGCACGGGGAGAACATGGAGACTCCACGCAGAAAGATCCCAGGCGTCCTCAATGGGACACAAACCAGGGATCTTCTTGCTGTGAGACGACGGTACTAACTACCGAGCCACCTTGCAGTCCTTATTCCAAACATAAGTCAGCTTCAGTTTTTTTTTTTAACTCCAGGCTTGGTCAGCAACCATATTGTTGGATGGACAGTACTCCAAGTTGATCTGATCATCATTTATCAGAGACCTAACAAAATGGTATTTAAAATCCACATACTTACAATGTTGTCTGTGTACAGGATTTTTGGCTAAAGCTTTAGCGCCTTGATGGTCTTCGTAGACATTACATTTGTGGTTCTGATCATCAAACCCTTTAAACAGCTGTTTTAAGTACAGGCACTCTTGCATAGTCGCAGCTAATGCCATATACTCAGCCTCACAGGTGGACAATGCGACTGTAGGCTGTCATTTAGTTTTCCATGAGATCAGCGGGCCATTTCTGTTCAGGCTAATGCAGTACCCTGTAGTACTTTTTCGATCACCACCATCAGCAGACCAATTAGCATCACTGTAAGCATGTATTAGGCTCCTGTCTTTGTGTTTCCAAAAACAGAGTTCTCTGTTTTGGGTCATTTTTAAATACCTTAAAGCAGCAGTCCCCAACCTTTTTTGTGCCACGGACCGGTTTTACGCAAGAAATTTTTCTACTGACCGGTCATTGCACACATAACAAAAATTAATATTTTTTTCTTTTAAAAAGTTTCCCAAACGAATAAAATGACTTGCTAAATATGTGTTTACTTTTTCTTCTGTCTCAGCATTGAGTCTCTCCCACTTTCCAAAGAAGCTTTCCGGAGACGTTTGTGTTTTTTATACATTTCGGCAGCGGTTGGACTGACTGCTTCATTTAACAGTGAGCATGACAACTGACAGTCAAGTGCGACAAACAAGCACAGACAGAAGTGACGGGAAGACAATCTAGCACTTTTTCAAAATAAAACACCCTGTAGACTGCAAATAAAAATAAAACAATAAAACTTTGTTTTTCTTTCTGTGCGGCCCGGTACCAAATGACCCATGGCCCAGTGGTTGGGGACTGCTGCCTTAAAGCATGCTTGACAGTTGTCCATTGTTCAGTAGTCCTTTTAGTGAAATATTGAGACATTTTTCTCACTGCAGCGCTTAAGTCTGGCCTTGTACAGGTTGCCAGGTAGATTGAGCTACTAACTGTCAAGTTTTTGTTCACAAGGTGTAGCTCTCAGCTTACAGTTTAGCATAAGAAATCTCTCCACTATTTTCTGTACATACATACAAGTCAATACCAAGAAAATGTGTTAGTTTACCAAGCTCTTTCATTCTAAACTTGGATTTCAAAATTTCTTTTACATCATCACTGGTGGCAACAATCAAATCATCTACCCATATGATAATGTGAACTTTTTCTTTGTCAGTAGCTACACTGAACAAAAATATAAACACCCCATGTCAAATATTGTTGCCATGTGGAGTTAACAACTGTAAATGAGCATTTGCTGACATTTTATTGTACAAAAGTAATATTTCTCTTGATTTGTGTATAATTTTTAATCCAACTTGCTCTGTGTCTCAGTGAGTTGTTTTTTTTACTCAGTGCATGGGTGGGCATGTCCAGTGGGTGATCAGACAAAATGAGCAACAGCTGGACAACCCTTGGACTGGGGACAATAAAAGGCCACCCCAAAATGTCAAATGTTATCACATAATGCCTCAGATGTTGCAAGTTATGCAGGAGTGTGCCATTGGCATGTTGGATGCAGGGATGTCCACCAGAGCAGTAGCTGCACGGCTCAATGTCCATTATTGGACCATAGGCCGTTTAAGAGTTTGTTTCCAACAGACTGGCACTACTGCAAATCGACCTCATCCTCGTCGGCCACGTGTGACCACTCCAGCACAAGATCGCCACATCCAGCTCGTCCATCTGCGGGATCGACTAAGACCAGCGCCACACACAGCTGATGAGACTACTGGTCTGCACAACAGATGCATCACACCTCAGACTGTCCGTAGCCGCCTACGAGAAGCCAACTTGCATGCTCGGCGCCCTCACCGTGGTCTGGATCTCACTGCTGTCCGGCGTAGGAACCGAATCGCATGGGCGAATGCACATGTCCGATGGCCGTTGGCACGCTGGAGAAGAGTGATGTTCACGGATGAATCCAGGTTCCAGTTGTATGGTGCAGATGGACGACAGCATGTCAGGCGACGCATGGGTAAACGGTTTGCAGATGCAAATGTTATGCCCAGGGCTGCCCATGGAGGTGGTGGCATGATGGTGTGGTCAGGCATCACATACGGGCACAGAACACCATTGCACTTCATTGAAGGGAACCTTAATGCACAAAGATATCAGGACGAGATTCTCACCCCAAATGTTGTGCTGTTTGTGCGCCAGCATGACATCACCTTTCAACATGACAATGCCCGACCTCATGTTGCCAGCATCTGCATGGAATTCCTTCAAACAGAGGACACTGAAGTTCTGGACTGGCCTGCATATTCGCCCGTGTTCCCCTTCCAGGCGATGTGGGTCAGCTCCGTGTGGCACTCCAGGAGGAATGGAATAACATTCCACAGGCCACCATAGACAATCTGATCAACTCCATGTGAAGAAGATGTGTTGCTCTGAGAGATGCAGCTGGCGGACACACAAGATACTGAAAAATCAAATTCCTCAACCTGACCCCTGTCATGTTCAAAGGACTGTCAATCCGCTACAAATGGCCATACCACGATGTTATCAATGCCGATGTGAAGATCAGTAATTACTGAAAATATATTTTGAGTTTCTCTATATATTGCGTAACCCAAATGTTCATAAAACTCTTATATTTGACATGGGGTGTTTATATTTTTGTTCAGTGGATAAACACAATGATCAGCTGGGTTTTGTACTAACTGTATCTTCCACAAATAGTCATGCAACGTCTTGTTCCATTTGCTGCTTCCTGTGCAAATACCCTGATGCTGGTCAGGCCAGCTGTAGGAGAGAAAGTCTCATCATAGTTCACACCTCTCTTTTGACTATACCCTTTGGCAACGTATCTTGCCTTGTATTTGATCTATCATTGTTCTTTTTCATTGCATAGACACATTTTCTCCCCACTATATGTTTGCCCTCAGGAAGCATGGTCAGGGTAAACATTGCATTATCCTGCAATGATTGCATTTCCTCATCCATAGCATTAACCCATTCATCAGCATTTACTCAAGTTACAGTTTCTTTGTATGAGGTACATTACACATAAGTCTGCAACAGTAATCAATATTGGTCATGTCATCTTCAAAACAACAAGTACAGTCACCATAATAATCTGTCTTTTTTTTTCCTCTCTCTGTCAGGATAGCATCTCTCTTTAGGTTTTTCTTCATTGTCAGCTTTCTCTTCTTTTTCTAGTTTCACTGTGCCTGAGTCACACTCTACTGTATTATTTTCTGTGACCACTTCTTGTTTTTTTGCCATTTGTGAGCCAACAGGTAGGGTTTTTACTGATTGCCTTTTACTTTGGACTACAAGATCGTCATCATCAGCATCCAGCATTTCTTTATTCATTCTAGATACAAACTCTACAAGTCTGTGTTTTTGTATTTTTCTGTTGCTGGGACAGTAAACCATAAAGGCTGGAATAGCTTTGTCATATTCAACAAAAATGCTTCGCTCACATCTAGAGTCCAACTTCCTTTTATGATGCTTGTAAGCATAACCACACTTGTCCAAACTTCTGCATCCTGGCAATATTGGGTTTTCTGCCTGCTAACATGTGGAAAGGGGTTGGTTTCGTGTGATTGTTAAAGCACCTCACCACTGCAGCTGTCTGGACCACTCTCTATAAGCATCCACCTGGCCATATCAAACAGAGTTCTCCATTGTCTCTCAGCTGCTGGAGAATATGGGACTGAAGTCTCATGCCTAATACCACTCCAGCTCAATAATACCTGGTACTCTCTACTTGTGTACGCTGTTCCATTATCAGATCTTATGCGTTTTATTTTGCCATAAGAAGACATATCAGCTGCGAACCTTTCTGTGGCTTGTACTGTATCACTTTTAATTTTCAAAAAATATACAAATACTGCACTAGAATAGTCATCTGTGAAGGACAGTGCACACCTATGCCCATCTCGAGACAATGGATCTGTGAGACCATGTCAAGCGGTACCTTTGCCCTTATATCTGGCCCTCTTCCTAGTTTGGACAAACTTTCCTTGAGTGCAAACTTCACGACAGGGGGTATGTTTACTTCCCTCTTCCTTAATATCCATCCCATCAACAACATTTCTTAGCTTCATTAGATCTGCATAAATGCAATGTCCCAAAATTTCATGCTACCTCTGCAAATCAAGACTTTTCTTACAGTGGTCATCACAGTAATTTTCTGATGTGTGCACATAGTATAGTTTGTTGTGTATGTGTATGGGAAATTTGGTACCGTCTTTATGGAGCAGAACATTATTCCTCTTGCTGAAAATCACAGTAGCTCCGCTGGAGGCAGCAGCTTTCACAGAGATGATATCCTGGGGATATGTGGAGATGTACAGGGCGTTTCTCGGTGTTTTTGGGAAACTCCATCCTCTGTTGTCATGTAGCCACACCTCTGCTTCACCTCTGCCCTTGGCCACGTCGTTGCTGCTGGAATCATCAACCAACTCCATGTAGTGCTTCCTGGCCTGGAAACTGCTGTCAAACTTCTTAAACTTGATGATGTCTGTGATGACGTGGCTCCCGCATCCACCATCAGACCTCTCCTCTTGACATCTCACTTATCTGGAATGCGTATTCCTTGTTCCCTGTCTCCTCGGACGCTTTCCGTGCGTTATCCCGCCGTTTCATCTGTCTGCAGCTTGCACTGTGGTGCGTGTTAGTTCTGCAGTGATTGTACCACTTCTTGCACTTAAAGGCTCTGGCTATGTGACCTCTGCATTTGTAACACACAACGTCTGTATTCCACTGTTTGCTCCCTCTGGTTTGTGCTTTGTGCTAACATGCGCTCTTGCCTTCATTACGCTGTCCTCAGACACTGTTGTGCGCAAATTTTCAACATCCTCATAACTTTGGAGCTTTGTCTTGAACTCAGCAGAAGTCATATTATCGTCACTCTGAGTCCTGTGTATTCCAAACGGTTTAAATGTCTCTGGCAGCCCTTTCAAAGTCATTGAGATTAAAAGGCCGTCACTGAGCACATCAGCTGCGATCCTCAAAGCGGTGATTGCAGTCTCAGCTCTGATGAACTATTCAGTGACATTCTCAGTGGGTGGTTTTTGCAAGGAAGTTAACTCTGTGTACAGGTTTATTATACTGGGCTTTTCTTTTCCAGCATAATATTCCTGGAGCGCATCCGTCATCTGCTGTGGCCACGTTATGCTACATGTTTGCTGCACATTATGACTCTTAATGATCCAGATCAACTTCTGTCACCCCCCACCACCAAAAAACAAAAAATAATCTTGGTCTACACAACTGTTCATAGAGGAGGTATTCAAGAGAAAGGAGAAAAAAAATTGTGTCAACTCTGCCTTATAAACAAACCTAATTATGCAACTTATTGGTCTGGATAATTGATAAAAGGAAGGTTAACGGATGGCAAAAATGCCACATGAAATGAAAAAGCCCTTATTAAAGGCCAATGCCAATATCAGCTGTTAGCAACCTTTGACTTTTATCTACAACATTAACTAGTTTACACACAGGAAAGACAATAATCATTTCTTAAAATAAATAAAAATCACAAAAATACTGGTATCAACCTAGATGACTCTAATAGCAGCATATGATGAACACGTGGGTCCTGGGAAAAATATGAAGAGTAATGGAAGTTTCTGTGTGTCTGTGAGTCGGGCCTGTGCCTAATGTAACCTCAGGTGAAACATGATTATTTATGTGCAGCCAGCATGTGTGATGTGGATGATGTCCTTTTTTGTCCTTCTGGGCCTTCTTTCAATTCGATAATCCTTATGTTTTTTCTGTGGCTGTGGCTTTCGCTGTACTTGACTTGTGATATAATGTTCACGTCATTTACAAGAGCCGCCATCTTGTTAGACCAAGAGGAGGCATAATCTTCAGCATCTGAAATGTGGAATTCTGCCACTGTGATACACAGTTGTTAATCCCCTTCAGACCCTTGTGCAGTTTGGTAAACATGTGTAACATACTGAGGCGAGTAGCTAGGCCTTCTTCCTGGCAGGTGGCAGCGCCATATTGTCTAGTAGTCTCTATGTTAGTGGACTAGAGTTTTTCAACTCTGAGCAAGTTCTGGCCAGAGCATCACATTGAGTTTAGTTTCAGTCAGAAGCAGACATGCTTAACAGCAGTAACCCAATGGTGAAGTGTACAAACGATACAAAGGAAAATACAAAGGAAAAACAAATACATAGGAAAAAACTACTACAAACAGTAAATGTATGTGTGGTGCTGGCAGGCGGTCCGTGAAAGAGCACCTGTCACATATGACATGTCAAGTGATCCCACAAGAGTCTCCCTAATGTCATTTGCCATGGCTCCTGTTCTCCTTGACAGTGCCGTTTTACAAGTAGCACCAAGTTTAATAGTTTGGCCGCCTTCTCTACACATGGTGGAGTCATCTCTTTGACTAATGGTGGACACATTTATTCACCAATTTCACGGGCTTACCGCTATGCGGAGGCTGGAATGATATGAAACCTCCTGTGCTCTGGCAACTGATGTGGACTTGGACTGCTTTAATAGCATTTTTGTTGTTTCAGTTTCTTCACGGTGTTTCTGGTTATAAGATGCCATTTTAAGTGTGATGGCTTCATACATCGAAAGGAGCCAGTTGAGGTGGTTCGGGCATCTTTTCCGGATGCCTCCTGGACGCCTCCCTGGAGAGGTGTTCCGGGCGCGCCCCACCGGGAGGAGACCTCGGGGAAGACCCCGGACACGCTGGAGGGACTATGTCTCCCAGCTGGCCTGGGAACGCCTGGGGGTCCCCCCGGAAGACCTGGGGGAGGTGTGTACGGATCGGGAAGTCTGGGCAGCTTTGCTAAGGCTGCTGCCTCCGCGACCCGACTCCGGATAAGCGGGAGAAGATGGATGGATGGCTTCATACATTGATTGCTGAGAAAATCTCCACATGCCCCTTGTGGCAGCATGGGCTCCTCCTGCATCCTTCCCCAGCTAAATCCAAATTTGATGTAAATCTAGTCATACTGTCACTGTTATAGTGTCCACAGACACTTCACTGGCAAATTTTGGCAAAGGGTTTTGATTCGCTGTAGTATTTTGAGTCTAGTTAGTTTTATTTAAAATTCTAGAAATTTCTCCACTTATCACACGAGGGATCTCACGTACCACCAATTAAATGAGTACCACAGTTTCAGAACCAGTGTTTTGATTAAATACTTTCCTTGTCTAGGGAAATTTAAGTCTGAATTTTGGTCTGGCAGAGAGTTTTCAATGGACTTTTTTTTCCTCAAAAATCACAACCTTCTGTCTTTCCTGGCAGGTTTGTCCACGAGGAGAACGTGCCAACATCCAGAAGGTGTGTGAAGCCTGCACTGAGTCCCCTGAGCTCTATGACTGGCTCTATCTGGGTTTCATGGCCATGCTCCCACTCGTGCTGCACTGGTTTTTTATTGAGTGGTACTCTGGAAAGAAGAGGTGAGGAAGGATTACACACACTTCCTGATGTTGTAGAGGTTCTCTTTTGCTTTGTTTATGGCCTTGTTAGTGCTTATTTTTGCTGTAATATTTTATTCTTTATATCTATAAATGTAATATGGGTTAGTCTGTGTGGGGTTGGGTAATTATAATGGTAATGTATGTTTGTCTGTGTCAATAGTTATACATTTTATTAATGATCTATTTTTAATAAAACCTGGGGGATAAAGGTATGTGAATTTAACCACTTTAGCCTATATTTTAAGACACACAAATACGTTTACACATACAGTTTAAACCAGAAGTTTACATACACTGTATAAAAAGACACATAACCTTTTTTTTCTCAATGTCTGACATGAAATGTGACTAAACTTTTCTTGTGTTAGGTCCGTTAGGATTACCAAAATTATTCCTATTTCCTAAATGCCACAATAATGAGAGAGAGAATTTTTGGTTACTTTTTTCAAAGTCAGAAGTTTACGTTCATTTCCTTAGTATTTGGCAGCATTGCCTTTAAACTATATGACTTGAGTTAAACGTTTTGGGTTTCCTTCCACAAGCTCTCTCAATAGTTTGCTGCAATTTTGGCTGATTCCTCCTGACAGAACTGGTGGAACTAAGTCAGGTTTGTTGACTTGCTCCACACGCCTCTTAGATTAGCGGCGGGTGGTGGCCGAATATTCGGGTATCAAAATTGCTATCTGGACACCACCACAACAACCAAATATTTGGATATTAGGGTCCAGCCCTGCTGTGTCGGTCGATGCACTGCATTCGCCCTCCTCCTCGGTCGCCGCCATGGCTCTCACTTCTTCGCTCCATCTGCATTAAACCGCATGAAAACAACGGCACTGCGCATATGCGTTTCACTCAAATTTTTATCTTGATATTTCAATGTCATATCATCCACTAACATTACATCGGTATTACCGTGCAAGGTATGATATGGCGCAGCCCTACTGCCACCCCCATACTTCACAGGGATGGTGTTCTCAGGCTTGCAAGCTTCCCCCTTTTCCCTCCAAATCTAACGATGGTCATTATGGTAAATATTCTGCACTTATATAGCACTTTTCTCCCTTAGTCGTACTCAAAGTGCTCTACAATGTTTTCTTATTCACCCATTCACTCAAACATTCATACACCAGTGGCAACAGAGCTGCCATGCAAGGTGCTGCCTGCCATTGGAAGCAACTTCAGGTGTCTTGCCCAAGCATGCTTTGACTGTGGAACCGCCAACCTTGCAATTAGAGGACAACCGCTCGACCACCTGAGCCACAGCCACTCATTATGGCCAAACAGCTCAGTTTTAGTTTCATCAGACTACAGGGCATACCTCCACAAATGAAGGTTTTTGTCCCTGTGTGCATTTACAAACTGTAATCTGTCTTTTTGTTTCTTTTGGAGAAATGTCTTCTTCCTCTCTGAGTAGCCTTTCAGCCCATGTCGGTACAGGACTGGTTTCACTGTGGATAATGACACTCTCTTACCAGCTTCAGCAGCATCTTCACAAGGTCTTTTGCTTTTGTTCTGGGGTTGATACGCACATTTCTCACCAAAACCCTTCATCTCTGGAACACAGAACCCATCTCCTTCCTGAGCAGTATGATGGCTGGACATTCCCATGGTGTGTGTACTTGTGTATAATTGTTTGAACAGATGAACGTGGAACCTTCAGGCATCTGGAAATTGTACCCAAGGATGAACCAGACTTGTGGAGGTCCACAAATCTCTTCCTGATATCTTGGCTGATTTCTTTAGATTTTCCATGTTGTCACCAAAGGAAGCAGTGTGTTTGAGGTGTGCCTTAAAATACATCCACATACAGGTGTGCCTCCAATTAAGGCAAATATTGTCAATTAGCCTATCAAAAGCTTCCAAAGCCATGACATCATCATGTGGGCTTTCCTAAATAGTTTGAAGGCATAGTAATCTTAGCTTATATAAACTTCTGACTTTGAAGAAAGTACTAACAAATTCTCTTTAAAAAAAAAGTCTCTCATTATTCTGGCATTTAGCAAATAGAAATCATTTTAATCCTAAATGACCTAAAACAGGAAAAGTTTAGCCTGATTTAATGTTAGACAGTGAAAATAAAAAGGTTTCATGTTTTTTTTGTTGTTGTTTTTTTAAACTTCTGGTTTCAACTGTAAATAAAAATAATAAAGAATAAAGGAATCGTCTAATTTGATACATATTATATTAAGAAAGTAAGTAAAACCCAGAGACCCACGGAGGGCAGTCAGGGTGCAGCTCTGTTCTAAATATAAGGTTCTGAGTAGCTGAGCTGGACTGGGTCACACTGGACCGACACCCAGCATCGGCCTCCAACAACACCATGGCAGTCAGTCTGTCAGCACTCTGAGCAGGATGGCAATAGCACATTGTTTAGATGGAAGTGATGCAGGACACATGGTTCTAGACATTTACTGAACACAAAGGCCGTCTTATAAAGGCAAACACTAACTCCTGCTGGCAACAGTCTCCACTAAAGGAAGTCTGCACAAGTGGAGGAAGGCAGCAAGAGGCTTTAGGCAGCTGAAGACTAACGCGCCTCAAGAGACCTGCATGAGTGCTGCAGTGGTGACAAAGGGTGAAGGGCCAGCTTTATCACGGTATAATAGGCTGTTTATGAACCAAGGACGGATCACTCTTGGGGTTTGTTCATGCAACTGAACCTTTCGTTATGTGCTTTTGTGGCAGTTTAAATCTGATGCATTTAAATTAAACTATCAAACACGGTATCCGTCAGTTTTGTTTTTGCGATTGAATAAGTGTCAATAGCTGGTATGGTAGACTATAATTTTATTGCCCATGCCTTTCTCTCTTCACTCCTTTACTCCCTTACTCTTTCACTGAAATATATGTCAGAATGAGTCAATGATAAGGATAACAATTCTGCACTTCTTGTGTCTGTTGTTGTCTGTGTAGTTCCAGTGCACTGCTGCAGCATGTGACGGCCATGTTGGAGTGCAGTCTGTCAGCTGTGGTCACGCTACTGGTCACAGAGCCGGTTGGAATGCTCAGTATCTATTCCTGTCGAGTCCAAATGCTGTCAGACTGGTACACGATGCTGTACAACCCCAGTCCAGACTATGTCAACACATTACACTGCACACAGGAAGCTGTGTACCCACTGTGAGTAGTAGCAAAAGGATGCTTTTAAAATCTGGGCAACGCTGCTTCTCCAATTAAACACAAAAAAATAATCTATTCCTAGCACACTGGTGAAGTCCTGAAGTAACATCTGCGTAAAAGAAGTGAAATATCACTATTAGTTTAACTCTCTCCATAAAAAATTACTGCATAGAAGATAATAAAACAATACAAATGAACGGTAAATTAAATAGAAAAAAGCCAAGCAAGTGCAGACAAACGGCATTGAATTGTAGTCAATACCATACCAATGTGTTCTGATATTTCTAAATTCATTCTTCATTGTGTTTTTTCACTCTTTGACCAAAGTCTCTCTAAATGTGTTTCTTAGCTACACCATTGTGTTAATCTACTATGCATTCTGCTTGGTGCTGATGATGCTGCTCCGTCCCCTTTTGGTGAAGAAGATAGCATGTGGTCTGGGCAAATCTGACCGCTTTAAGAGCATCTATGCTGCTCTCTACTTCTTCCCCATTCTCACTGTGCTGCAGGCTGTAGGAGGAGGACTGCTGTGTGAGTATTAAGGATTAGCAGCAGACTCTCTGTAGGCCTGTGCTACTGAAATCACATCCAACTGGTCCCAGTGTTGGAGAATGGTCCAGTTTTCACATTATTACAAATTACAGTAATTAATGCTTATGTTCTTTATGTTCAAATACTATCTTAATTGTGTAGGTTGATGTTTGCATCCCTGAATAACATTTTGTGTGTTGCAGACTATGCGTTTCCCTACATCATACTGGTCCTGTCTCTGGTCACACTAGCTGTCTACATGTCTGCCTCTGAGATTCAGGTAATTATTCTTACTGCCCTGTGGGTGTGGCCATATCATGACTGTAAAAATGTCATCTTTTATAGATGCATTGCATTTGTTTGTGCATTCAAACTTGAATTGTGACAAAGTGAACCACAAGACATTGTCTGGCTTGATTGCTCATTGCAAAGAGGTACTGCACACTTAAACATGTTTTTTAGTTGTAAACTAAATGATTGTGCTGTACTGTGATGATAAATACAAATACTGACATTTGACATTTATACCAAATGGATTTGTATAAAAATCTGCACTTCATGGGTTAAAAATGGCTCAACATGCCATCTTTAGTTTGAAATCATGCTACAACCTACCAAGTCAATTGTTTGGGACTTCTATGTTTTTGAAAAATGCTGACGCCCAATCAGTGAGTGGCTGCACACCTCCTCCAGCACCTGTCCTTGTGGAGGTCTGTAAAAGTGATACTGCTGCCAGTGCGTTGACTTTTCATTTCAGACTTGTTTTGCGGCTTATTTTACAGAAGTATCTAGCGATGTATCTAGAGATGGTTTGGACAAAACTCAGCTACTTTCTGAGAGGCTCCAATACCAGATACAAGTTGAGTCAGGGTTCTTCTGACCGATGATTCGCCTCAACAATTCTTACGTAGCAGCCCCCTCAGGATTTGCTTGTCATGATCACTTGATTGTGGTCATGCGATGTGGATGTACGCACAGCTGCATTA
The DNA here is from genome assembly GCF_000690725.1 of Stegastes partitus. Taxonomy (NCBI): domain Eukaryota; kingdom Metazoa; phylum Chordata; class Actinopteri; family Pomacentridae; genus Stegastes; species Stegastes partitus. Next base: position 26,900 of record NW_007579206.1, read on the forward strand.
TTTTATGGTTTGTAAACTGTAGCAGTTGTGATTCTGGACAAACTAAAAGCTTTTAGAGCAGTGGTCCCCAACCACCGGGCCGCGGACCGGTACCGGGCCGTGGGTCATTTGGTACCGGGCCGCACAGATAGAATAAAAACATTTTATTGGTTTATTTTTATTTCCAGCGGAGTCTGCAGGGTGTTTTATTTTGAAAAATAACTAGCTCATCGTCCCGTCACTTCCGTTTGTGCTCGTTTCCTGCACTTGACTGTCAGTTTTTATGTCCGGCTGCTAAACGAAGCCGTCAGTCAAAAACAAACGTCTCAAGGAGAGCTGCTTTGGAAAGTGGGAGAGACATGATACTGAGACAGGAGAAAAAGTAAACATGTTAAGCAATAAAAATCAATTTTATTCATTTATGAAACTTTTCAATAGAAAAAAAAACAATTATTATTTGTTATGTGCGTAATGACCGGTCCGTGGTGCAAAAAAGGTTGAAGACCACTGTTTTAGAGCATCCATCAGCTTTCAGATGTTGCAGTACCTTTGTCCTTTTCTCAGCTGAAGGCCAGCATTAGCCAGGGAGTGCGTCTCTTGTCTGATCCTTTGGCTTCTGATGTTGGGATGCCAGGATAACTATATGAGATTCCCTCATCAGGTCTGACATATTTTAGGGCTGCTGCTTTGGACAGTATCATACCCGTTGCACCATTTGTGTTTCTTATTGTCTGAGGTAGCTTTGTCATTCCCATAGTTGAGTTTTTAAGTGATCTGTTCCATATGTGGGCTGCAAGGTGGCTCGGTGGTTAGCACTGTTGCCTCCCAGCAGGAAGGTCGCCAGTTCTTGTCCTGGTGAGGACACCCGGGATGTTTCTGTGTGGAGTCTCCATGTTCTCCCCGTGCAGCGTGGGTTCTCTCCGGGTTCTCCGGCTTCCTCCCACAGTCCAGAAACACGCTGAGAGGAAAAGGTGATTCTAAATTGTCCGTAGGTGTGAATGTGAGTGTGCTTGGTTGTCTGTCTCTAAGTGTAGCCCTGTGATAGACTGGTTACCTGTCCAGGTGAACCTGCCTTCACCCTGAGTCAGCTGGGATAGGCTCCGCCCCCCATGACCCTAGTGAGGATTAAGCGGTGTAGAGATGATGGATGGATATTCCATATGTACATTGTTGCAACACCATTATTAATTAAATACAGTATTTGAGAAGTACCACAGAGTCAGATAGCAGTTTAGAGAGAGCATAATATAATCCCAGGTTGCTTAAGGCCAGTTTTATGAATTTAAGGGTTAAGTAAAAATCCAGGCCTTTACTAGTGGTGTCAGTGATTTTTTTTCTGCACAACTGTGCCTCCCCTGGTAGCATTTGTCATAACATTACTACAGGGAGGAATGTATTACCAATGATTCCACGAACAGTTGAATGTTTTAGAAGTTTTTCAGAGTCATTGAGCATTTTAGATTTAATTTTGGAAACCACTGTTCTATTATTAGTAATTCTGTCCTCTTTTCTTTGTGTGCTTGCCCCCCACCACCAGTCTTTTAAGAATCTGGCTGCCAAGAAGAAGCGTCTTGTTGTCCTGTTTAGCCATTGGCTGCTGCATGCATATGGCATCATCTCCATCTCCAGATTGGACAAGCTCGAACAGGACATACCGCTGTTGGCCCTCGTGCCAGGTCCTGCCCTGTTCTACATCGCAACTGCGAAGTTCACCGAGCCCAGTCGCATCCTGTCTGAGGGCGGCAGTGGACACTGAGCCGAGCTCAACATAAAACCATGAGGAATGTAAATTCATGGAATCGATTCTTCTGTATTCTCTTAAACTTATGACCAGTGTCAAGGCAAGTTATCAGTGCCCAAAGTGACATCTTTAGATGCCTCATTTATTTAAAGAAACAGTCCAGCAATGTGTTCTACAGTGATAGAGAACAGAAAAGCTATAAAGCTGAAACCAAACAAAGTTTGATAGTTTAACTTTATAAATAACATGAACAAGTAATCAGTGTAGTTCTGCTTCTTCTTCCAAATCTTGTATTTGGAGAATCAATTTCCAATTTTACTCTGTCTTCACTGCCAGTTATCTGACATCCTGAATAGTGGGGATCAGCCACAACATTAAAATCACTTGTCTAATACTGTGTAGGTGCCACTAAAACAGCTGTGACCAGCTGTCTGAACTCCACCTCAGAAGGTGTCCTTTGGTGTCAGGATCCAAGATATTAGCAGCCAGTCCTGGAAGTGGTGTGCCTCGATAGGTCACACTTGTTTTTCCAGCACATCTACAGATGCTCGATGGGTTTGAAATCTGGGGAATTTGGAGGCCAAGTCAAAATTTTTAAATCTTTTTGTTCCTCAACCCTTTCCTGAACAGCTTGTGCAGTGTGACAGGAGCACTGTCCTGTTGAGAGAGGCTGCTGCATCAGACACCACTATTGCTATCTGCATTCTTCTCCCCAGGTAAACAATGCATGTGCACCCACTGCCTAGTATATGCCACCCCTTGACAGATAACACTGGAAAAAGATGATCAGCATATTTAACTTTACCTGACAGTGGTTTTAAAGTGGCTGATCAGTGTGTAGCAGTGTAGTAGAAGTGCACGTCAGCCATGTCCAGCCAGCTGAGAGTCAGTCCCAGTTTGTGCTGCTCATGTTCTACCATTACATTACACAGCAGAACATTCATTATTCTGAAAGTAAAATTTCTGACAATCTCAAAAAAAAAATGCATAGCTGCTACTCTTGCTTAATCTAAGTCAAGAGGATTGCTGGAAAGGATGTATGTTCCAGCCTGACTGGAGCTGTAGTTGGTGATTCAACTTTGTAGGAGGGATTTCTTATTTCCACTTACATATCCCACTCACGTATAAAACTATATGACGCACACGCTCAAGTTAAGTGAGAAGAACGTGTAAATAGTGTCACTACTGTGTATTTTACTGAATGTTATGTTTTCTGTCCTAAACAGAAGGTGTGTGTAGATGGTTGTATGTCTTGGTTATGAAATACAGTGCTTTTCTTTGGCCATCAAAAGTGCAAGTCCATGTGGAGCACGATGTGATGCTGTTGGAAATGGGCAAATCACAATTAAAAACTAATCATTTGGGGTGTGATATGGCCATCTCCATTAATTCCATTGATGCTAGTTCTACACACAGGGTAACAACAAGGTCCAATGTGTGGCCATGGTGCTGTGTTGGGCCACACTCATGCTGATTGATGTTAAAAGAATTCAAAAACAATGGAGAATAAAAATTTGGGAACTTCTGCTAAAAAGCTGCCCATAGATTTCGAGGGATGATAAATAATAGCAAAAAAAAAAACTGAATGTGGACCGCCAAGAATAAGAGCTTCAAAAGTGGAGAGTTCTTCACAACAACTGCGATGACATTTGAAGCTCTTCTCACTCACCCTGGCCTGGTTAAAACAGTGATACTGCAGAGGACCTGGGCTAAAATCCTTAGTTTGCAACCAAGATTCAGTTAAAAACAAAATCCAAGACAGAACAAGAGATAAAATAGTTTAAAGTTTTATTCTAATTTTGATGATCATGGTTTATAAATCATGAAAATCAGAAATCGAGTATCTTAAAATTTTAGAACATTTCATTTCAAGTTTCAGTAAATTGTTATTCAAACAGTATAAATATCACACATCTCTCGGTCTAGTTCAGTACATGCAGTCACAACCATGGGGAAGACTGTTGACTGGAAAGTTCTCCAGAAGATGACATTCGACACCGAGCAGACGTCTTCATTAAAGGACCTACAACTGTACAATTCATATTATGAAGCCACTCCTGATCCAGAGACAACATTAGAATCGTTTCACCTGCGCTCAGGCGAAGAACGCAAGTGTTTCTCAGTGGACCAAAGCCTTCTTTTCAGACTAAAGTATATTTTGCATTTTATTTGGAAATGAAGGTCCTAGAATCTGAACAAAGAGTAGAGAGACACAGAATCTAAGGTATTTGAAGTCCAGTGTGATGTTTCCACAGTCTGTGATAATTTGAGGTGGCATATAATCTGCTGGTATATACACACCCACTTGCATATGTATATATGTGTGTGTGTGTGTGTGTGTGTGTGTGTGTGTATACCACCACCCAGTGTCAGGTTTATGCCACAGCTGCCCTACATTAACAGCACTGGTAATTACCAAAAGCATTTTTTATGTTTCTGTAATGGTTAATACACCAGTATGTAGAAGCTCTTTAACTAAAATGATGTTTTTAATGCTAAAATATAATTCTTGTTATCTATGAATTTTCAAATTTACTGTTATACGTAAAAACAGGAAAAAATAGTACAGCACATTATTATTTCTTGATTAGGATGTCAGATTAGAGTTATGTACTTGCATTCCTGAACAGAAAAATCAGTTTCAGTGGTTGAATGTTATGCTTGACTCATTCCTGACTTCTCAGAGAAGCTGAGTGGCTCAGACTTGGGTATAAAAAGGCAAATTCAGTTTGAAATTCCTCATTCCTGTTCAAAATGGTAAAATGTGAAGAGTTCACTGAAAATGAAAGAGCCCCATTAAAGCACTTCATGATGCTGGATGGTCTCTGAGAGAAACAGGGAAAGACAAAGTGTTCTCACAGTTTGGTCAAGTATGATTTGGAGTTAGATGCTGAGACTGGCACTGACAAAGTTAATTGAAGCAGATGTCAGACACCTCAAGATCTGAAGTACTAGAGACAGAAGGAAGACCGCTGCTGATCTTCCAGAAAGACAATAAGAGACGACTGATGGAACAACGCTTAAAGTGAAGAAGAGCTGCTAAGAATCCAATAATGTGGCCTGCAAACATCCAGAAACGCCTGAGATTTTCCAGGGAGCACAAACGCTGGACTGTTGATAGCTAGAGGAGGATGAATCGTATTGAACAAATTTGGGATATGGTATGTTCAAAGACTGATCACACAAAAGTTAATTCTAAAGCAAGTCTGTGGAGACAGCTAGAAACTATGTGGAAGTCAGTAACAACAACGACTGTTTAAAAGTACATAAAACAATGGTAGCAAGAATGCAGCTGTTATCAAGGCCACAGGAGGCCATACAAAATATGAAGGCTTTTGGTTATTATGAGGTGTGTCAGAGAAGTTCAAGGACTGGTGTCACAAAAGATGAACAGTCATGGAAAAAAATATGACTATATTTCAAATCCAAACTACAAGTTTTCCCCTTCAGAGTAATCCCCCTGGAGACTAACACACGTTCCCAGCCTTCTCTTCACACCGCCATGCACTCCTCGAACAGTTCTTCCAGGATCCTCCACAGCTCCGCCGTCACAGCCATCTGATGTCGTCCACGTCTTCAAAACGGGTCCCCTTGATGACCCCTGTTGAGCTTGGGGAAGAGGAAACAATCCCACGGAGCCAGGTGGGGTGAGTAGGGAGGTTGCTCCAGCACGGAGATGTTCTTCTCAGCCAGGAACTGTCAGATGCTCAGGGCGCTGTGAGCAGGTTGTCATGGTCAAGCAGCCACGACTCGTCCTGCCACAACGCTCGCCTCTTCTCATGCACTGAACAAAGCAAACGCCGTGGGATCTCTTTGTAGTTGATCATGTGAAGGGGAAAACTCATAGTTTGTAGTTTGGGTTTGTAATATATCTTTTGTAACACCAGTCCTGGAACTTTTCTGACACCTTGTCCGTGTGAAAAAGGATTATTAAGTTGCTTCAGAATGTTAATTGCCAAATAATATTTTTAGCTTTGCACAAGTTTTTGAAAGATTTCTACAATATTTACGTTTTCACATTTTTATGACAGGTAGTCTAATACATTTGTTAAGCACTGTATATAAACACACATAAACATATATATCACGTGTGTCTAACAGATTCTTTCAAGAACTTATAACTGAATCTGTTAAGTGACCCCGCTATAATTTTCTTTATGTAGCACCAATTCACACCTTTTCATATCATAGCACTTCACATCGTGAGGTAAAGACCAAATTTTTAACAAAGAACAGAAAACTCAACAATCCAAAGATGCCTTTGGACTTTGAACAAGCAGTTGGCGATGGTGGGAAGGAACTCAAAAAACAAACCAAACCCTTTAACAGGGAGGGAAAAAAACCCCTCAGAAAGCACTAGGCTCAGGGAAGGTGGTCATCTGCCTCGACCAGTCGGAGCGAGAGTAAGGATGAGGCGTGACCTTAAATATTTATTAGTTATGTGACTGTTCCAACAGTGTGTGTGTGTCTATTCAAACATGCCTCTGTAGTTTTAGCTTTAGTGCTCAAGTGTGCAAACACTTTTATCAAATCAAGTTTATTTACAGGCAAGATGAAAGAGTGTTTCTTCAGGATCCAATGACTCAAAGCAATTGAAATAAAGAAGTGTTTGCATATCTGGATCAGCAGTTTAGCATTCTGACAGTTTGTAGCATGAAGCTGTTAATCAGTCTGGAGGTTCTTCCTTTAATGTTCCAGAAACGTTTGCCTGATGGTAGCAGTTCAAACAGTTTATGGAGAGGGTGTGAGGAGTCCCTGACAATGTTCAGTGCCCTGCTCCTGCAGCAGCTCTGGAAAAGTTCTGGGACACCACACCTCTGTAAAAAGTCCTGAGGATGTTGGCAGGGAGAGAGGCTTGTTTCAGCTCCCTCAGGACATGCTGTCTCTGCTGGGACCGTTTGGTGATCACTTCGGTGTTCTTATTCCAGCTCAGGTCCTACAAGATCTGCACTCCTAGGAACCTGATGTTCTCCACTGTGCAGCTGCTGATGCTGAGGGGGGCATGCTCAGGACGTGACCTTCGGAAGTCAATGATCATCTCCTTTGTTTTGACCATGCAGCAGGTTGTACTTACTGCACCAGCCGTCTAGGTGTTTCACTTCATCTCTGTACATTGATTCTTTGTTCCCGCGAACAAGTCCCACCACTGTGGTATCATCAGCAAACTTGATCATTTGGATTCCCTCAGGTGTGGCTGCAGTGCTAGCAGTGTGAACAACAGTGGACTGAGTAGACACAGCCTTGAGGAGATCCAGTGCTCAGCGTGATAGAGTTGGAGATGTTCTTCAGACTCAGACAGACTGGGGTCTTTCAGTCAGAAAGTCCAAGACCCAGAGACATGTGGCGGTATCCAGGCAGAGTAGGAGGAGTTTCTCTCTTAATCTCTGGGGGATGATAGAGCTAAAATCAATGTACAGGACTCTAGCGTAGGTGTCTGTATTTTCCAGGTGGGTGATGACTGAGTGCAAGGTGGTGGATATTGCATCCTCTGTGGAGTGGTTGGGAGTGATGCAGGAAGGCTGGCTGTGATGTGTGGTTTGACGAGCCGTTCAAAACACTTCATTACAATCTGTGTCAGTGTGATGGGACGATAGTCATTAAGACAGGCTACAACTGATTTATTTGCCACTGGAACTATGGTGGATGTTTTGAAGCATCTGGGGACAATGGCCTGACTGACAGAGATGTTGAAAATGTCAGTCAGCACATCTGTCAGCTCGTCAGCACAGACTCTAAGCACACATCCCGGGATGTTGTCCAGTCCTGCTGCTTTTCGTGGGTTGACCCTGGCAAGGGTCCTCTGAGTGTCTGCTGCATTAATGGTGAAAGCTAGCCTGACAGATGAAGGAGAAGGACCAGCCCTCTCTCTGATTGCCAGGTTCGATACTTCAAAGCGTGCAAAGAAGTTGTTGAGCCTGGAAGAGAAGTGTTATCGTCGTCGACCCTTTGCTTGGTCTTGTAGTCCATTAGTGCCTGGACTCCCTGCCACATCCATCTGGTGGTTCCTGTGTCACAGAGGTGTTCCTGGCTTCTCTCTGTGTAGGTGCGTTTTGCAGCCTTGATCCCTTTTGAGAGCTCAGATCTGGCTGAGTGAATATGGGGTCAATGTGTAAAAGAAGTTGTCAATGAGAACCGGAATTTGTCTGTCTGTAATTAGGTATTCAAATGTGTAAAAAATCTGCTCATCTGTCTTAAAATGTGTACATATCGTAAGAGTTCTCAATACGTTCAAAGACTTGTCAATGTGTACAAAGGTATTACAAGTTGAAAAATCTGCGTATTGAAGTACAAATGCTGAAAATACAGACGCATTGACAACTTCTTTTACACATTGACAAATGTCACTTTGGACGAACAGATTGAGAGACAGACAGACAACTCTCTATACACATGGACAAATAGTTTTGCTACAATAATGGCCCCATAAGTGAAGAGCAGTCCTGTCTCCCACTCTCAAGGCTACGTCACGGGCGGTCAGCAGCAAACACACCTCTGCAGTCATCCAGGGTTTTTGGTTTCCACGTGCTGTGAAAGTCTTTATGACAGTGACATCTTCTGTACACTTTGCCATGTAGCTGGTTACCGCCCCAGCATACTTCCCAACATCAGTCTGATCACCCTGCTGTTTTGAAAACCTCCCAGTCAGTGTCCATAAAACAGTCTTGGAGTGCTGAGGATGCACCCTCTGGCCAGATCCTGGCGTTTTATTTTGTTTTTTTTGTGACTGGCCTGCTGCTTACTTACTGTTCACCTGTGTTCCTCTGACACGGAATATTCAAACCCCATTTTGACTTCTTGCCTCTCCTTTGAGCATTTCACCAGCCTTTGATATCTTGGTGGCTAAAGATGGTGGTAGTATTCTGGTAACTAATTGGGCTTGGGTAATCAGGGCTAAATGAATGATAGATTTCATGTTGTGCTGTCACTGTTGTACATGATTTTGTATGAGCTCGTTGTGTTGTTTGTTTTCGGATTTATTTTGCATGTTTTTCGCTCAATGGCTATTAAATGGATGGATTTACAGAAATCCATGTTCCACAGACTAGGAATCCTACTGACTGTAGTGACCTGAGTGCTAGTTTCATGCCACCATAAGGTTCACATTTGTTCTGCTGGGTGGGTTACCATGACACATAGGATGAACTGTAAAAACCTGGACGATCCACTGACCTTTCCTCTCGTGCCATCATCAGGCCAGATGTGCTATTTCTCCAGCATTTTGTTTTATGAGCAGCTACTTGGAAATGTAATCATACTGACGTGCACGATAGCACACCAAACTAAGATGGTAAACTTAAACCATGTTTGAAAAATCAGCTGTAATGTTCATTGAGATGAATTACACAAATGTAATAGGTTTCATGGTTTATCCACCCTGACAAATCCAAAACATCCCATACTGAATTGGAAAATGGTTTAAAGTGATGAGAGGCTTGTGATAATTCTTAGATGCAAAACAACATTACAATCACTGGTCGGGTCTTCAAATCACAGCAATGCTACAAGAACAGGAAGACTAACAATATTAATCTTACATGACTTTCCCACAAATAAAATACAAAATATGATTGTCTATACTTTCTGCAGACAGTGCTGTAGAACTCAGAGACAAAGAATATTTTTAGAGCACTGGTTTTGTTTTTTAAAATCATACACATTGCAACAAATGTAGATTGGATTGTCAATGTTAATTAAATTGAGTGCAAATGCCCTCTAAACAACTTATGTTTAAAATAACTGAATAATGTCTCTTAAAACAAGATCAAATGTAGCACAGCTACTGTAAATCTGGAGTTATATACATCACCATCAGTGGTGATGTGGCCCCTGGAAAACTTCTGTAAACGTTCAAATCAGTGTGATGACTACATTCAGTTCATGTGTGTAGATTTTTAAAAAACCGAACAGCAATATGTACAATAAAAGAGGAACAAATAAGTTTAACTGTAAAAACTACCTGAGACTAGAACAATAACCGGAAAAAAGGACAACGCAAGCAAAAATCTACCTTTTGATAATTGAAAACCAGATATTCTCTAGTTCCAATTTTTTTTTTGTCTTGTTTCCCTTCATCCTGCCTTATCTGCCACTTATCCTAAGAAATATATTTATGTGCAACGACTTGTCAGTTTTGGGAGAATAATCATGACAAACATTCTGTGCATTCTGGCATATCTGTAAAATGTCAAGTTTTTCTTTAATTTCATCTTCCCCAGATGAGGAATCCGACAGGCTTTGGTGATCTAAAGAGGGCTCTTGAAAAAAATCTGAAAGTAGCGTATACATATGTAAAGCCCTGACAGTTTGATTATCTGACAGATCAATAATGAAATGTTATCTTGCATTTCTTTTTACTGTACTGACAATTAAATATTATTTTCAATGTATTTATGGAGTCTAATTTGAGAAGGACGGTGGAGCTCAGCTGATTGATATGAGCAGCAAACTGATGAGGCCGATTCCATCAGTTCATGAAAGACAAAGGTCAACACAACAATTAACAGAGATCACAGATGGTCCGTGCAGCATTTTTACAGACTCCTCTGTCGTAACTGAAATTACTGGGGACTGCATATATGCATGCATCTGATAACATTTGAATACATTTGTGTTTCTGTAAAGTCCTGTGGAGACTGAAGGCTGTTGAAACCGCCTGTCTTGTTGAACTCTGCCGCCGGCTGCCCCTGCTCGCTCTGCTCTACTTTCCAGGCAAGGCACAGTTCATCTTGAATGAGCCTATGACTGTTTTATCAGTACGCTCACTGTCTGTAGCAGTGCCACTGCTAACGTTCCATATAGCTCTGAAACACAAGCAGAGGCTAACTGGAAGACAAAACAGTTGCTGCATCCATTGTTGAAGGTTAGTTTTGTCGTTCCACCAAACGTGGCATGAAATAACCACTTTGTTTACATGTGTGGCCATTTATCAGAACATTTTGTGCATCCCTACTTTGCATCATAAAAGTAAACATTTTACAGTCAAAGGTTGTACAAGAACACATACTGCAATTCAACTTTACTGTCAGTTTCTTATGATTAATTAGCTCACATTTTTCCAAGTCAATCACTCCACAGAGAGGTGTGTGCAGTTCTGTTTCCTGAGTGCTGGGTCTCCCGGCCTTCGCTTTGTAGCTTCTGACTCTACCAGAAACAAACCATTTCTCACTGTACCTTTCTGTTGCTTCAAATGAGCTTGTCAACACCGTTAGAACATGACCACAGCAGCAGAGGCAGGACATTGCTCCGGAGGCTAACGAAGCTCTACATCAGACAATCCTGTGGTTTAAAAAAAAAAAAAAAAAACCCTTCCCAGTTTTCTCTACCGAGTCTCCATAAAACACCGTCACTACACAGGTTCAGACGTCTCCCTAGTTGTCCCCCAAACACTGATCTGCAGCCGATTCCAAACGAAAGAGTAATTAGCATAAAATGATTCCCACACGTGTAAGCACTGACCAAGCAGCAGGCTCCACACTGGTCATCAGCATTTTACTTCTGGATGTAGATGATAATGATGCACAGAGTTCCCACCAGTCCCAAGGCCTGGATGCCCAAGAACCAGAGCAGCAACCAGAAGAAGACAATCACTACTGGCTCAACTATCTTGTCCCCAAAGTACATCTGGCTGAAGCCCATTCCTCGCAGACCCTTGTTGAGCATCCCAAACAGAGTCCCCATCCGCTCACAGTCATCCAGCTGGGGCTCTCTAGTGGTGGGGTCATCCCCATGGAGCCATATGGGATGTCTGGGAGGTCCAATTTGGGTTAGACTGACATCAACCTGCAAAAACAAAAGTTCTATGTATATTATGTATTATATATATTATGTATATTACATATTCTCAAATTCAGCTGGATAGTAATTGATATACTTGAAAAGCGCCACCAAGAAAATTGCTTTTTCAATCAATTATCCAACAGAAAATATGAACAGATGCAATAACTTTCTGTGGAAAAAATTATGTACAACTTTGGCTTCAGAAGCGAAAATTGCCATCTTTAGCAGAATATCAGCTTGCTGTAATTCTTCCAGGCAGGCAAAAGTTGTTCATATGTAAGATGTTTATGGGTACTCTTACACATTGTGCCAGTTTCAAATTCCCTCACAACTTTTAAATGGGATTTAAGTCTAAGCTTTTTTTCTTGACTAGCCCACTCAGTTAAAGTCCATTTCTTATTTCTGAGCTATTGGTTTGGGTCAATTTTAACATAAATGTGAGCCCATCTGTATAAAAGTTACTCTTCAATATGATGGCGGATTCATAGTTAAATCAATGACTGCAAACTGTCCAGTCTGTGAAGCCAAGTCAAATCTCAAATCAGAACATTTCCACCACTGTGCTTGACCAATTTAGAGGAATAGGTGTAGAAATGAACACAACTGTATGTAGGCTGTAACTATGGTTACATTTGCTGTAAACCCAAGATTTCATTTTGACTTTTTATTTATTTATTTTATAAATCACTGACAGTTGCATAGAGAATTAACGAGCATTGTTCGAAAGGTCCAGTACTTCAAGAGCAACCAAGAACTATGGGAATTTGGATGTAAAGTGTGTCCACTGGGCTTGACACATTCATATGAACAAGGAAATATATAATCATACCTACATATAGTGGTAACATACAATACGAATATTGACAGAAATAATAACATGGAAAAATGCACAAAAGGTTCATATGAAGACAAACGAAAAATGTGGGGAGGAACAGGGCCTCGTCACGAATCAAACTCAGTGTCTGAGCAACGTGTGCCTAACTGAACCCTCTTAGCATGTTCACAAGACAGACAACCAAGACCTTGTGAGCTTCAAATAATGAGTACTTGCAGAACAGGACATACCAACATTTAGGATTGGAATTCATATGACACTTATGAGATGGTTTATGGAAATGTAAGGACACAGGCTGATATGGAGGAAATCAGACCGCAGCTCGTTTACTTCAGCAAGACTGACGACGACTGTGTGATGCACATGGTGCAGACTGGAAACTCCATTCAAAGATTGTCCATAACTTTCACAACGCAGTTGCTCTTGCTCAAACTCACTGTGTTGCAGTCTGTGCAACTTGCAGCTAAGTGGACCGAAGAGCGTGGATCTTCTCATTAATCCCCCCCCCAGTGTTAGTACATGTAGCAAATGTGTTTGTCAGAAAACACTACGGCACACAACACTAAGTTGATGTTAGTTCTGCTTCGCACAGACACAGGGTCTTGCATGCAACTCATCATCCTCTACCCTGAATCCACTATGGATCTTGCATATTCTGCGAAATTATTATTATTATTATTATTATCTTTTTCCATTGACAGAAACCACATCAGCGGAGCAGAGAAGCTCTGACGAATGAACGGAGCTGGGCGAATGAGAACACATTGGAAAGTGCTTTGAGTACCACTAAGGTAGACAAGCACTATACAAGCCTGGTAGCTGCTCAGGTTGGAATGAACAAACATGCTACACAAGCATTCATACTGCTCCTGTTACACAAAAAGGCCCCAATACTTCACTTGCAGGTGTGAACAAGTGGTGCAGCTAATGCTATCTAGAGCACTGTAACATCATTCAAAAGTCATATTAGGTTCAACAGTCTGCTCTAACTGACAGACATGCAAAAACTGAACAGAAGCACGGCCATCTCCACAAGTCAGGACGTTAGCTGCTGTTACAGTGGCTACGCCTATGCTAACAGCTAGCAGGTAAGATAGCAGGAGCCACAGATTGACCTGAAACAGAGTCTGGAAACCAATAACTAATAATACTTTAAGATATAGACCTTAGTGGTCAATTTAAGTTACAAAACAGAAAAAAATAACAACAGAGAAGAACAGCAGATGAAACTGCAGAAGACAAACTATTGGTATCAAGAAATGATCGCACAGTGACCAGGACAGCGTCATAGCGTCACGTGACACACGTCATCTCTCCTGTTTGGTTATCAATGGCCGCTTCTACGATCACAGGCTCCTCACACGTCACACTGACTCCGCTTGTCTTCCTGCTGGGAGCAGCTGGAGCCAGAACAACCACTGTTGTTGCTGAATGCTCACACCGACCATCCTGCTGCTGGGCTCAGCACAGAATCTAGCCTCAGTGTTCAACGGAACCAGGGACTGAGCGGTGAACAGCAGGCTGGGTGCTGGGTGCTGGGTGCTGGCCTGTTGCCGTTACCGCCGTTAGTTCCGTAGCGGAGGAAACGAGACGAGCAGGCAGCGACGGGGGAAGCAGGAAGAGGCCGGACCGGTGTCCAGCAGAGCCCGGTCCAGCCCCGGCTGCTCTGTGACGGCCAACTTGTTTACCTCCAGTCCTGCTCCTCCACAGGAGCTACCGGTTCAGAAACCGACTGGACCGTCACATGTAGCGGGGCTGGTGCGGCGCGCTGAGGAGCGGCTACATGTGAAACACAACAAACGGGGGTCGCAGTAAACTCACACTACTAACCTGGTAGGCTCGTTTAAGCGCTGTCTGACTTTAGCTGAGACACCCGGCTCGGCTCGGCCCAGCCCGGCTCGGCCCTGGCAGGGTGTGAATCGGGGCTACAGTGGTGCTCGGTGCTATTACCCGCTGTGGAGGCTGAGTAGGCCGCCGGCTCCTCTGGCCCTCCGCCGGCTCTTCAGGTTGAGCTCGGTGAGCAGCAGGCCGCTGACTTCCGGGTGGCCTGAGAGCAGACATGTCGCTGCCTGGACCTCCAGCAGTCCTCCCGCTGCTGCTGCTGCTTCTTCTACTTGTGGTTTGGTGGTGGTGGTGGTGCTGCTGCCGCTTCTTCGTCTTCTTCTTCGGCTTCTTCTTCGGCTTTAATGGCCGTTGGCAAGTCAGTTTGGAAGGCGCAGTAACGCCACCAACTGGATTGGAGTGTAGAACATAAGACTGGCACGAAACAAAAAAATAAATTGTCTCTTTTATTCCTTGCAATTTTCTGCCTTCTGTTATTCATCACGCATTAACATCTGTGCTGCTAGCTTCTGTGAGCTGCAAGCCGTTTTTGTAGCTGGAACATCTTGGTCCGTTCAAACATTGTGCATGCGTGTTCATGTACCAACTCATAGCGTAACACAGGACAGGCTATACTGCCACCTAGTGCATACATGAATGAATGAAAAATACTTTATTCATCCCAGAAGGGAAATTCAATCCTGTAAAAGCTCACCTTTCTTTTTTTGTTTTTTTTGTTTTAAATCAATATAACATATATTTTATACAACAATAATAATAATCATTCAGTCAGTCAGATTTGTTTTTTAAAGTGATGGCTGTTGGCAGGAATGAATTTCTGTATCTCTCCGCTCTACAGCAAAACTGACGCAGCCTCCCACTAAACACACTCTGTTGNACTAACTGACTGATCAATTATTGATCACAGGTGAGGCTGTAATCTAGGATTGGGTGCATCATATGACAAGGCGACAAGACTTTTGTCTTTGCAAAAACTGACTCAGTGGGCTTTACCAAGCTGTGAACGTTAGAATGCTTTTCAGCCGGTTTTTTTTGCACCAAAATATTATTTCAAAAGCTGTTAGGATTGAAATTAGCCATTTGTTGAAAAAAAAAATTGATTAGACATATATTTGAGGGGCACTTAAGGTCAACTTGTACCCAAGCGACAAGACTTTTGTCAGGGACTGTACAGGGACCTGGGCGTCCACACTGACAGCAGAAGACTGAACTGGAGGATCAACACCGAGGCTGAATACAAGAAGGGGATGAGCAGACTCTACTTCCTGAGGAAGCTGAGATCCTTCGGTGTGTGCAGCAAGATGTTGAACATGTTTTATCAGTCTGTTGTTGCCAGTGTTCTCTGCTGTAGTCTGCTGGGGAGGCAGCATCGGAGCCGGCGACACCAACAGACTGAACAAACTGATCAGGAAGGCTGGCTCCGGTACCGGCTGCAAACCGGACACCATGGAAGCGGTGGTGGAGAGGAGGTCTCTGAACAAGCTGGTATCTGTTCTGGATCAGCCCGACCACCCTCTCCACCCCCTTCTGGACAGGCAGCGGAGCTCCTTCTCAAACAGACTGATTCAGCTCCGCTGTACAAGGACCGGTACCGGAACCCAGAGCAGTAACCCTGAACAACACAGAGCGTTCTCAGCCCTCTGCTCTGTAAAACCCTCTGTCTTTGCACTGTTTTTTCAATTTGCACATTTTGTGCAGTTGTTTTATTTATTTTATTTTATTCACTTATTTTTAATTTTTTAAATAATATTTAACTTTGGCTCTTCTTCTGTTGGGATTGGTGTTTTTCTCTTGCTGCTGTACCACAGTAATTTCCCAGACTGGGATAAATAAAGTATTTTTCTATTCTATTCTATTCTATCCTTAATGGAGAGTCTCGACCATGATGTAAGTGCATATTTGTTATAGTTGTGGTTCACATTAATTGTGCAACCCCACTGAGGAGAGGGACCAGGATGTAGATTATGACAGACAGTAAAGCTCCTCTAATTAATGTGCTTGGATAGGCACTTTGATACAGACTGAATGAACAAGAAAATGAAACAACATAGCTGGTTCTGTAAGATGGAGGAGATGGAGAGAAACTCTGCCAGTGAGAGGGTCAGAGCTGAAGTTACCTCTCTTGAACTAAAAGCTCAGTTTCTGTCATTTGAGGGTTGACAAAAATCAGAGTTGTGCTATCAAATGAATTCATGTATCATGTTTTTGCAGGCGTCAAACCAAAGGAAGAGGCCAGCAGCTTTGCAGGGACTGCCATGGTACATGAAAGAAAATCCTTCTACAATGATGAAGAGGTGTGAGGTAAGCAGCAAGATGTTGTTCAATGATACAAAAAGTAGTTCACAATGGACAGGGTTACACATGTCATTTCAGGCATCTGCTGTGTGGATACACTCAAGAGCAAAACATGTCTAAAGCACAGGCATCTTTTTGTTTTTTGTTTTTGCATGAAGCTAACAGATCCTGAGGAGGACTTCATCAAGGGAATGGTGATCGGAATCCTTTTGGACATTGAAGGTGTGAAGGAGCCCCTTTCAGTTTCCTTTAACGATGTTGCCAGTGTCATCGAGGAAAAGATTGTCATGCGTCATCTGGGTGATGTACCCAACGCTTTTGTGAACCTGATGGGCCTGCTGTACATGCTGAACCTTGACTAGCCGAAAGACTTGAAATATTCTTTTGAGGTTTTTCAGTGCCTGTTCATGGGAATTGGGTCCGAGATGTGCACTCCCAGGGTCCATTCGCTAAAGAATAAACTGCTCAGTAGAGGGATGGCTCAGCAGGATGTTTCTGCATTTGGCCCTTAGGAAGTATTCTCATTTTTTTTTGCCATTTGTCAATTGCACTCTGTAGTAAGAGAAAAAGAAATGTAAAGCCCTTCTGTGGGTCACAACAGATTTTCTTTATGTTTTCATGTTCCAACAGATCTCTATTGCTCTCTGTGAAGGAAATGTCTCTTGCAGATGCTAATTTGTATTTTATGTTGTAGAGCAAACATGAACAGAGTGGAGATTTCAGTAATGTTCAAACGTGTTCATTTAGCTGACATTTGAGCAAGTTTCTCAGAGATACTATTTTTTTTTTGGTTAGTTTTTATGAATCTCTTTCTGCTATTTACTACAGCAACTCTGAACATTCACTCAGAATGGACTGTGTTGAAGTGTTGAGTGTTATGTTTTTTCCCCAAAGGAAGGGTGTTCTTCTTTTTATGTATTGTATTATTATTTATGTGTGGGAAAGGGTAATTTCAGTTTGTGAGCAGCCCAAGCAAAAGTGTGTAAAGGCTATTTTTTAAATATGTCTCTGTCATGGCTTTGTTGATGTTTCTGACCCACATGCAGAATGACACTCAGGAGAAACTGAATTAGAAACTTGAGATGTATTACAGAGGATGAAAAGGTGCAAGGACGAGGTTGAACCAGGCTGGGACGTCAATGTGTGTCTTGTGGGCGGCTGGGGCGGGCAGGCACGGTGGTCAGTGCAGTGGAGTGGGTGAAGCAGAAGCATTACCAGTTGTTGGTAGATGATCCAGGGAGTGACGGAGAAGACTCGGGTCTGGCGCAGATTGGTTGTGGGAAGCATCAACGTAGAGCGGGTACACAGGGAAAAACCTTGGAGAAGGAGAGAGACAATCACTCAAAGGCTCAGGAAAAAGCATGAGAAAAAACTTGGGAGGAGGCTTAACGTTTACCACACTGGTTAACACTCAGACAATGAGTGACTGGCAACGGCTCCTCTTATCCATGGAGTGACAAGATGCATTGCAGGTGTGTAGAAAACACACCTGCAGGGAATGAGCCCCAGCACAGCAAGAGTTCCCCAGGACACCCTCTGGTGGAAAAACTGCAAGAGAAACAAAAACACAGCCCAGAAACCCCATTCCCTGACAGTCCCAAGGAAGGTCTTTATTGACGTCTCGACATCCGTTGAAACTTATTTTGAAGTTGGACTTGTTGGGGTTTTAATAAAGGTCCTAACTGAATTGTCTTTTCAGCTATATTTCATGTGTTTATATTTAAGTTGACTGGTTAATTCTCATGTAGATTCTTTGCAGATATTAGTTTGCTTAAATTTTTGAAATCTAGCAGTTTCTGTAAACTCAAGTAACTTGGCAACAGAGCATGAGAAAAAAAAAATGTTGGTCTAACTTGATAAAATAAGTTCAACCAGCCTCTTTTTTTAGTTCTCTTAAGTAATGTTTTCCAGTCCACATTACTTGATACAGGAAGTTGAGTCAACAAATCGCGAGTTGTATCAGTTATGTATTTCATGTTGAGCCAATTTTATTCACAGTTGTAGGAAATTGATAAAAATAAATTCAACCAAGATCTCTTAAAGTTACCTCAAATAATATTTTCAAGTTCAACTCACTTGATTCAGGAAGTTGTGTCAACAGACTGACTGTTACATCAACTCGTGTTTTGAAGTGAAATAAACTTGAGACTATAAGTTGATTCAAATTAACTCAGTCAAAGCAACACGATGACTTGACTTAGTTAAGTTAAGTCAACTAATCCTTTTTTTTACAGTGTAGGACAGAGATCTTTACAAAATACAACTGTAAACAAACTGAACAAAACCCAAGACCATGACACCCCTTTCTGTTTACAGCCTTAGCAATGTGCTCAGTGATAAATGGGCACAATGTCGTCAGAAACTTTGGGGTATTGCTGAACTCCTTCAGTTTTAATAAACATGTGAGCAGCACTATGAGGGGCAGCTTTCATCAGCTCATAAGCATGACCAAACTAAAGAGTTTTATCTTACAATGACCTGGAAACAGGAGTGTTTGTGTACATGAGGTTGACACAGTCCAACTTTACCTGACCACGGTTAGTTCAGAATGCAGCTGCTGGGCTCTTAACTGGTACAAAGAAAACATAGCACATCTTTCTGGTTCATTTGTACTGGCTACCGGTGAAGCGCAGAAGAACAGTGAATTTAAAATGTTACTGTTCTTTGATAAAGCCCTTCATGGTTTAGCACCACAACATGTTCCGGATTTGTCCCCTCTGTTTTCTATCCCTAACCCTTTCACAATTACTCCCTGTGGTCCAATTTCCACCTCAAAACCAAAGGCAACAGGACTATTTCAGTGACAGCACACTGACAAGCTGTCCCTGTTCCACATTAAACCCCATCCACCTATTGACAATTGAAGACTCATCTTTTTTCCATTGCTGCCCCTGCTATATCCACGCATAGTTTCTTTTTATTGCCCCACTGTTTTGTATTGTTCAGTTGACTGATTTCACTCAGTGTCTCTTTTACTGTCTTGCTATTATAGTTGTGCCTCTTTTTAAAATCCAGCCGTAGGGTTTTCCTTTAATTCAATTCAATTTCAATTCAATTTTATTTGTATAGCGCATATTTACAACAACAAGTCATCTCATAGCGCTTCACAAAGGCAGAGACAGAAACACCCAACAATCCAAAACATTTGGATTCCCTATAAGCTTCAGCAGTCTGCAACAGTGGGAAGGAACCAAAAACCNAAATCTCCTGAGTTGCAGAGATTTCAACTCAGCATAAAAAATCATATAAGAAAAACCTAATCTGACAGGTAATGTCAGTAAAAAGACAACAATATGTCAAAAAAAAAACTCAAGCGCAAAGGGAGCTGTTACAAGTTGCTGCCACCTAGCGGCGCATTCCAGAACGTCGTGTGTGTGATATGACATATGACATCATAGTACACGTCCATCCATCCGCCCTAAACCAGCTGGGATAAGCTAGTTTAGGCCCTAAGTCATCCTATCCCAGCTGACTGGGCGAAGACAGGGGACACCCTGGACACCAGTTTATCACACTTAGAGACAGACAAGCAAACACACTCACATTCACACCTACGGACAATTTACAATCACCAATTAACCTGTTATAATTAAGAATGTTTCAAGCTACTATGTATTCTGAATCTGTATTTTGCACTGAGCCTATGATTGTGTTTCGTGTTTTCCTACTGAGCCTAGCATGGCCGCTGAGAACTGGGAGAACTCCCCGATTCTATCACTTGCTTTAGATGCACGCCTTTTGGACGACACACACACACTTTGTATTCAATCCAAGCAGTTTGTGTTCATATTTCAGTGAACTTCCACATGAACAGTGGTTAGCCTGTTCACGTCACAGTAATTAAACTTGGTAGCGTACAAGTCCAACCTCTGACTGTAATGTGTGGGGCAGTCCTAACCCAAGAAGATATCTGGAGCCTGAAACCAAAAAAAACTCAGCTGGACATGAGATTCCTCTCTGTCCCTCTGAATCCAGCGCTGTCTCTCTTTACCTCTGACCTAAATAAATTCTACATTTGAGAACTGAAGCTTTCTGCGGCTTGTTCTTGGGCTTCCAACTAAAGAATCGGGTCCAACAAACCTTAACATGTCTTTGGACTGGAGAACCCAGAGGGAACCCATGCTGCATGGGGAAAACATGCAAACTCCATGCAGAAAGATCCCAGGTGTCCTCACCGGGACGCGAACCAGCAACATTCTAGCCACGAGGCAACAGTGCTAACCACCGAGCCACCTTGCAGCCCTCAGTACACTCCCCTTCCAAAGTTACTACAGCATACATTTAGCATAACCTTTTTTTCTAACTAATTCAATTTCCTTTTTTTTTTTTTACAAAAAAATAATGGCAGAAATGTTAAGTGCAACATTCACGTACCTATTAACCAAATAGTGCAAACAACAACTAACAACTACTTTACTTCTAGAAACATTTAAACCATTATACTTTTTCAATAAGTCTTTCAGGTGGTTTTCTAGGTCTAGTCGACCTTCTGAGTGCTTCAGTCATTTTAAAGGTTGCATGAGGCTCTGCTTGGTGTGCATTTGGTGTATCACTTTGTTTTTCAGGTTCAGCCTCATCAGTTGCTTTTCTGTCCCAGCAATCAGGTTCCTTGATCCTCACAGTGTCCTCTTCACAAAGAGGTTCCAGACATTTTGTTGCTCTGTCATAGGTCATTTTCTGTCAGAGTTTGAGTCTCTTTTTGTTTGTCCAGTTGTTGTCATGTCCTTGTTGTATTTGTGGAAGTGTGGTGTGGATCCTATGACACATGAGTAGCTCAGCAGGGGATGCTCCACAAACCAGAGGGGCATCTCAATAAAAAATCGAATCAAATCAAGTTTATTGTCATGTTGCTGTACATACACAGTTGTACAGGCAAGATGAGAGAGCGTTTCTTCAGGATTATTCAACCAGCAAGTTTTGCGGAATGCACGTCTGGAAAAAGACACGAAACGTTCACTGTTGCTGTCTCCTGAAAGGGCCGCTGCATCCATGCGCGCCACCATTCGTTGAACATGGTAATTTGAAAACAAAAAATAAGTATATATATTGTTTATCCTGTTGAAATTGGGGTTATGGGATTCTGTTCTTTACATGTATACATTTTGAAAAGCTTGAAGTTTTGTATTATCCTTTTTTTTTTTTTTTTTTAAACCACAATAAACTTATTACCCTTGACTCCTAGTTTCTAAATTTTAATAAATAATGTTTTTGTCTTGTTTCAGCTTACTTTTTTCTATGATTGTATGATATATTATTTTTCAATTCAATTCAGTTTTATTTTATTTATGTAGCACAATTCACAACATACAGTTGAAACCACAAGTTTACATACACTGTATAAAAAGTCACGTAACCTTTTTTTTTTTTCTCACTTTCTGACATGAAATTAGACGAAGTTTTATGTGTGACCATGGCGGGGGATTTTTTTCATTAACCGAGGGATACCAACAATTTTGTCCTTGTGTGTAGATTGTCAAGGGATTCACCAGGATCACGTCGATGGACATCAGTAAGTTCTATGAGGGTCTGGACATCCATCTACATGAACTTTTTCAGTTATTCCGCTTGAAGCACTTCAAGGAAGTTCAAGAAATGACATCCTTTCTACTTTCGGCGCCACGCTGAGTGGCAGCACGGTACAGCAGCTCACGTCTTTTATTCTTTTCTTTTTTTTTGTACTTGTTTTTTCCTCTTCAACCTGAGCCTGACCCAGGAGAAGGTGCCCACACTGTGGAAGACCTCCTGTCTGGTTCCTGTTCCCAAGAANAAGCAGGATTTTAAATTGGATCCTTGATTTTACAGGAAGCCAATGGAGAGAAGCTAGTACTGGAGAAATATGATCTCTTTTATTGGTTCCTGTCAAAACTCTGGCTGCAGCATTCTGTATAAGCTGAAGGTTTTTAAGAGAACTATTAGGACATCCTGATAATAAAGAATTACAATAGTCCAGCCTAGAGGTTATAAATGCATGGACTAGTTTCTCAGCATCACTCTGAGACAGGATGCTCCTGATTTTTGCAATATTCCGAATATTGCAATAATTGTGTTGATCAGTCTCATTATCGAAAGTCGTGAACTCTGATTTCATTGACCTCAAGTTCACAAAGAAATACATGGTAGAACTGACAATAAATATACACAAATGTTTATTTACTAATATTACAAACAAATAATAAACAACAATGGCGTACAAACACTCAATAAATGAATAAATGATAACACACTCGTTACTGGAAGCAGTTAGTGTTGATCCATTTTGAGTCACTGGGAATCACTGAGAAGCCAATCATAATTTCTAAATTCACCCGTTTAGCAGAAAGAAGATGATCCTTGCGTAGTCTTTGTAGGAGGGAGAGGGAGGCTGCTGCAGGATGTGTAGCTGTGAAGGTCTGCTGGATGAGTTGGTTCAGGAAGAGAGACAGGACGGTGCAGAAGTAAATATATTAAGAGTCAAAGCTCATAGTAGCCTAATAAAGAAAATGTTTGCGCTGTTGCATTGTAACTCTTTAAAAGAATCCACATAACAAGCCGCAGTTGTGTAAGCCCTGAGAATTCAGTTTTAAGCCATCAAAATATAACCCATGAAAATAAAAAGGCCTGGTAAAATATTAGAAACACAGCCTTGAGTAAAAATAAGAAAAAGCCATCATCATGAAATAAGAAAAAAACAAAACATTGTTGCATTCAAGTGACTTTTTTATAGAGAAAGTTTTGTGTGGAAGCAAATCAGGCTCATCCAATTTTGAATTTTAAAAGGTGTTGAATTTCTAACTTTGAATTTTGTTGCCATTGAAATTGTGTATGTGAATTATTTTGTCTGAATTTGGCCCATCTAAATTTCAATAAGTCAAAATTCAGGTGTAACAATTCGACGCCACGAAAATTCGACGGTGCTCAAATTCGACAGGTTAAAAATTTGCTGTGAAAAATTCACTTTTCACATCCGGGGACTTACACATAAACAATCGATTCTGGCCGAAGTCGATTCAACGCCCAGCCAATCAAATTATGCTCCTCTGATCATGTGACGCGCATGGTTGAACGCAGAGGATGACGTCTTAGCCTGGTTAGCGAGTCTGTTGCCTCGCAGCAAGAAGGTCGCCGGTTCAACCCGGTGAGGACACCCAGAATCTTTCTGCGTGGAGTTTGTATGTTCTCCCCGTGCAGGGTGGATTTTCTCCGGGTTTTCCGGCTTCCTCCCACACAGTACAAAAACACATTGAGGTTAACAGGGGATTCAAAATTGTCCATTGGTGTGAATGTGAGTGTGCATGGTGTCTGTCTGTAATTGTGGCCCTGTGATAGATTGGCGACCTGTCCAGGGTGTCCCCTGCCTTCGCCTTAAGCCAGCTGGAAAAATACTCCATGAAGTTGCTCTCCACTCCGGAGTCGATCAGGGTGGAGATGGTGAGGCGCTGATCTCCCCAGCTCAAGGTGGCAGGAACTCTGAGCTGCTGTGGGGGAACTGAGATGGAGGTGTGGCTCACCAGAACCCGTTCCACGTCTTTCCAGCCGCTCTCCACCGCGAGCGTCCGGAACTTCACTGCATACTCCGCCACGCTCTGGGATCCTTGGCGGAGTGAGAAGAAGTGATGACCGGCCTCCCGACCCCGGATGAGGTGGTCGAACACCTTCCTTATCTCCTGAATGAAGGAATAGCAGATGGGGGGACTGCACCTCCCAGACTGCTGATCCCCAGCTGCCCCGGTGAGGAGGCTCAGAATGTATGCTATGTGTGAACGATCCGTGCTGTAGGTGAGGGGCTGAAGCTCAAAAACTAAGGAGGTCTGCACAAGAAAAGCCTGGCAGGTCCCCAGATCCCCCGCATAGCGTTCAGGCGTCGGCACTAATGGTTCGCGCATTATTGGGGGACCCTGACTTGTCCCTGCAGAACCAGACACAACTCTGGGCTGAGTGGCGTTGTTCTGAGCTGGCATCGGAGGCTGCCGTGTCAATAGCGCAGCCAGCTCAGCCACTTTTTCAGCGAGCATGCCTACCTGGGAGAGAACGTCCCGATTTGAATCAGTAAGACCTCTCAGTGCCTGATCATGCTGGCCAAGCAGGATCCCCTGGCTGGCGACAGCCTGAAGCAGCTGCGGGGGAGAGAGGACAGGTTCGTAACCGAGCTGTGCGTTCTCTGGGTTCATCGAGGCCAGACTGTACTGTCACAGTGCAGGGTGAACCCAAGTGGAGAGCGCAGAGACAGGTCAAGATAGTCTGCGTACGTAGCTATGCAGCGGCCGAAACACTCTCCCATGAAGAACAGGAGCTGACTTCAAGTTATTTAATGGAAGCCTTGTAAAAAGATTATGCTTCTGCAGAGCACCGTGAAACAGATGCATCCAGGTTGCAGGGCAGCTTCAACATTCAAAACTGATAACTTTATTGAACACCTGAGCTATAGATGAACAAGGCCAGTAGGTGGCACTTCACTCACTTAACCACATGCTGAGTCACACTCGAGGAGAAGCAGAACAGATTTATTATCAAAACAAAGGACTGAAAACCAGGGACAACTGAGGTGGGGTCTGGGATTAAATGAAACTAAAACACACTACGGGCAGGACTGGAGGCGGACAGGCTCCCGAGGACTGGCAGTGCGAGGGCACACACTGATGGAGAGGGTGGTGGCAAAGAGTGGCAGGCGGTCCAGAGAGGGAGCCGGGTGGGGGGAAGCTGAGGCAGGGCCAGAGCCAGGACCAGGGTGAACAGGACCGAAGCCGAACTGGGGCAGGGCACGACTGGACCGAAACCAAGAGATTGCAGGACAGAAGCAGAAACGGGGCAGTGCAGCCAGCGGGACTGCAGGAACAAGAAATGCAGGTTAGTAGCAGCAAGACACGAGAGCAACGATGTGCTGAGACCTGGTCACACAACTACTCGGAGCTGAAGCTCAATCCGGCAGGGAGTGCAGTGTGAAACCAGCTTTTATGGCTGAAGAGGATGTTACCAGAGTGCTGCGCCACAGCTGCCCAGAGGGACTGCTGATGAGAAGACTGATTGGTGACAGCCGCTGCTGGGAGCAGCACAGGAGAATGAGAGAGCAGAAGGGGAAGAGAGAGAGAGAGAGAGAGAGAGAGAGAGAGAGAGAGAGAGGGAGGTCAGGTGGGGGCAGATGCAGGGACTGGGGAGGGGACAAATACACAGAAAGTTGTTAAGAATGGGGTAAGGGCGACACTTGCAGGAGAAAATGAGGTACAACAGGAAATGGGAGAACCAGATACAGGAATCTACAAACAGGACACTAGACTAGGAAGGAGATTTACAAAATACAGAACTGACTTAATCACTAAGATATGCCAGACAGGGAACTAACCAGAATCAGGGAACACCAGGATAGGAAAGCTTAACAATGATGGGAGTACAAATTTTTACACAAGATTCAAGATTCAAAATAAGCTTTACTTGTCACATACATTTATAAATGTGTTTTGTACCAGCATCCAGCATCCAGTTTTAACAAAAAGAAAAATAGAGAAATTTTTTTAAAAAGTAAAAATAATTTTCAAGAAATACTTTATGTATATATATATACATACATATTCCAGTTCTGGAATGCGCCGCTAGGTGGTAGCAACTTGCAACAGCTCCCTTTGCTCTTGACATATTGTTGTCTTTTTACTGACATTACCTGTCAGATTAGGTTTTTCTTATATGATTTTTTATGCTGAGTTGAAATCTCTGCAACTCAGGAGATTTTTCTACATATATTTTGCCTTTTTCACAAGTTGTTATGATGAGTATCCATG
>NW_007579206.1:55737-65487 GCF_000690725.1 Stegastes partitus
AATGGGCCTCTCCTTGTTTGCTTGTCCCAAAAACAGATAGCACACCCAGATTTTGCACAGATCTCCACAAAGTCAATAGTGTTAAAAAAGGCACAAAAAATGTCTTTGTTTGTAACTCCAGTTTGTAACTCCAGCAGGCCTTTATAAGGTTTTGCCTTTTGGGTTACACAACGCACCAGCAGTATTTCAGTGTCTGATGAATAGGGTGCTTGGTGATTTGGATGGTTGTGCTGTCTACTTAGACGATGTAGTTGTCAATGGGCATGGCTAGTATGATGTCAGGTTTGAGGTTAGAATCACTTCTGTGTCCATTAGCATTAAACAACAATGGCTGCAGCGCTGGAACCAGTCACCAGTGACCGCTTACTTTTGTGACTTTCCAAAGGCTGTACAGAAAGGTCTTAACTCTTTTAATTCAAATAGGGTAATAACAGTAAAAATGTCAGGTGGAAGTCTGTCAGGTAAAGTTCAGGCTTCGATGAAACAGAAAAGCTACGATGTTGAGGTGAGAAAGGGTGCTAATAATGCTCGCTAACACAGGGCAGTGCTGAGCATCTTTTAGCCATGTCGGGGTAAAGGTTGTCCAGTTTTGTTGTTTTCAGCGTATCATACAACTTTACTCGTTTAATTAATAACACACCTGGAATGTCCTACACCCCATTTACATGGATAATTTGAAAGACGAAGACATCTTCCTGCTAGTGCCCTCCGTTTACATGCAAACGCGGCCGATAACGATTATTTCTACAAAGAAAGAAATAATAATGGGGGAAATTTGGGAAAACTGAGTTTTAGCAATGTAACGTGAGGGTCTATAAATTTAGGATGAGAAGCCAAGTTAGCGCGAGCTAATGTAAACACATGAACTTGTGTTGACACATGTATATAACTAGTTACGAGTGTTAAAAATGCAGTGAAATTACGTCTGGAGTCAGCCCACCTTTGATCGACCTTTAGCTGTCTCACGGTTTGATGAGGGTTAGATAGCTCAGTTGTTCTCACTCAGGTACACATTGAGGGACATGAGGTGAAGGCAAGCAGCTGCTCTTGTGCTATCAGGAGGGTTAAGTGTCACCACATAGCAGCCCTGCTGATTTGGGCTGAAAAGAACCTGACCTGCACGGTTGTTGAGTGTGTGTGGAAGAGGGCCCCGGCACCCAAAACTGATGTGGTCACAGCAAAGAGAGTGTCTGTGATGGCACCTTCCACATCTCAAGGTCAGTATACGTTTATTCAGAGTTATCAATCAAATGAGAACTCTATAATCTATTTTATTAATCTGCATATGTTATTATTTCAGCTGGAATTAAACGACCTGTCACCCAGGAGGACAGAGAATGGGCACGAAACTCGTTGGCACAGCTGGGCCGCTTTACAGGTCTGGGTTGGATTTTAGAACCAGAAACACCTCAGGTTTGATTTGACACGTCCTGCTATATTGACCAACATTTTCTGTCAAATTTCATATTTGAGCAAAGTCTGGCTTCAGAACTTGCACTCTCTGTTCCTCTCTGATCCAAATCGCAGTGTTACAAATCAGGACTGAAAATTGAAATGTTTGGAGACCAGTTTAGTGTTTTACTGTATGAAGTATAAATGGGAAGCATGTGATAAGAAAATGACAAGAAATCCTATCATATGGATAATATTACACAGAAAACATGCATGCCTTAATGCTCATGGCAATAAAGCTTGTTGAATTGAATTAAATTAAATTAAATTTAGTGCAAGTTGCAGAGAGTGCAAGTTCGGCAGCCAGACCCCACTGTGACAGTTGTCTGTTTTATTTCAAATTTAGACCGTCCCTATCAAGACCTTTAATGGGGTAGTGACCAGCCCAGGATGCCACAGTGCAGAGGACAAAGCTCTGTATGTGCTTTCGTTGCTTTCTGTCAGCCCACAAGAGAAAGAAGCCATTGAGAGAACCACAGTTGGGCAAACTAAGAATGCATTATGGTAATGATACATACATAGATACTCTGTATCCTTTCCAGGTGTACAGCATTGTCTGACTTTGTCTCAATTATTGCTGGTCCCGGACACTAGCGGAACAAATCAGAGCTGGGCCGGGGGTGGGGGAAAAGACCGGGCCCTTTAAACACAAATATTAAAGCTCATGATAGCATCATTTTACAACATACATGCCCGCATCAGCGGCGCTTACAAGCTTCAGCACCACGGAGAGCAGCTACGGCACTGATAATAAAACAACACAAATTCAGAGCAGTTCAGCACCACGGGTAGCGGTTATTCTATAAGCTAGGCAGCTGGGCTGCTACAATTTACAACCACCAACAGTTTACAGCTAACTCACACATTGTGTGTAGTAATTGTTAGAACTGCTACCTGGAACTAACCTGGCTCCCTCGCTGTGGTGGCAGTTTGGGCCTGAATCGCTGCCAACAAAAAAGTCCGGTTCATGTCCAGGACGATGAACAAAATGTGTCCAGTTTCTGTAATTTGGCTTCTCCTTGCTCTCTCTGTTCCCTTTCTTTTCACTTTGCCGCTCCACTTTTATGCTTATATGAAGTGTCACTCATGCTAACTTTGCTGTGTTCACACCAGACGCCAGAAAAATGATTTACATGTAAAGTCAATGTTAAGACACGATTAGACGCAAGTAAACGTCCCGCAGCGCGATTGACGCGAATTGAGCGAGTTTGACGCGATTTAGACGCGCATCCAGAGAGAAAGTTGAAAAATCTGAACTTTTGTGATCTGACGCGCCGCGATGGCCAATCAGCCAATCAGCCAATCAGCGCTGAGAATCTCTGGTGACGTCAACAACATGATTCATTCATTTTTTACAACTACACTGTGAATACTGATTGATACTGGGAAGATCATCGTTTGGGTATTCATTCACTGTTTGACGTTTGGCTGCTGCACAACTAACTATTAACATGGCCAAGTGAGATTTTGCTTGTGCCACAGTTACTGACCTTGGTCATGCCATATCTCTGTCTCTATATTCCCCAAATATATCCATTAATACCAAATTCCAAATGGGGTTATACATGTTTCCTCAGTGTTTCCTCAGGGGGGGGGACACAGTGTGGGCACATCAGCACATGATAAAACATCACAACAAAACTCAAGACTTGCATGTGGGAGGGGGGAGGGTGTTGGGGTGGGGGAGGTGTCACAGGCCAGACGCTGGGGGGGGGAGTGCGCAACCACACGGCAGCCACAAGGCGCGTCGCATCAGCCCACAGCATACTGGTCTGCGACGGGGAGAGAGAGGGGGGTGGAGCCAACCAGGCGTTGAGTCCAGGGGTGTGTGTGTGTTGTGTGTCTTTATGTATGTGTTTGTGTAAGTCCACGGACTCCATCACTGGCCAGACTCAACAGTGTCTCTGACGTCTGATGCAGGTGACGAGACACGGCCGTTGCCGTGGAGACGACCTCGAAGAGTTCTGGTCCAGAACAAAGTTCACAGGAGAAGGAGTAGGGTAGGGGAGGGGCTGAGCATCTGTCTGCATAACGTCCAGGAGAAGTGTAGAGGTATCAGCCTTCCAAGGCCAAGGCCGAAGCGAGGGAGCCGAATGAAGATAAAGAAAGATTGTTTGGGTCAGGCCGACTTGTGATTTACCGTCAGACCTTAGAGTCCCACTGGTTCTCTCTGTGATCCAAAAAAGCCAAATTTGATGGCCATTACATCCGCATCGGGCTGTTCAACCGCTCCAAGGTGGTATCCATCTTGCGAATCAGTTCTTCCATTTTGCGATTTAGTTCGCATATCGCTTGAGTCTGAGAGTTGACAGCCCGAAGCAATCCCTCCATGACGGGCAGCTTGTCAATTGCCAAAACCGCTGCCTCTGTCTTCCGAACTTTGCGATAAAGCAGGAATCCACAAGCTCCAAACAGCAAGGAAGCCTGTTATCATGATCCCAATTAAGTAGACGTCTTCAACATCCTCCACGGAAAGTATAGAGAGGCACACGACCCTCCACTCCTGCCAGGAGTCCGTCGTGTATCCGCTGCAAATGTTCCGTCGGGGCAGGCGGGCTCTCCTTTGCCCAGTCTTCTTGTTGAGAAAATTTGATCAATTGCGTTGAGAGACCAGCTGATCAGATCCATGATTCAGGTTTTTTCGGAGTGAAATGCAGAGAGGCTCTGATAGATTCAGACAAAGACAGCACAGGACAAAGAGTAGCAAGCAGGGCAGATAAGGGCCGGGAGGGAGCAAGAGAAAAAGCGTCCGCCTTCGTCGAGAGCCGGAAGAATGGTAGCTGTCCTTTGCAGTAAGCTGCAATGCATCTGTATTTTTGACATTTGTAACACCTAATAGGCAGGGGAACGTATAATCTTACATTATATCTCATAATGGCTTTTTTCTATAAATTGGTAAGGTGTTCAGCTTTACATTTCAGTATCACAGATAATCTGTCGACCTTTTCACCCTTTCTCCAAGTTTTCAGTTGTCTAATAGTTGTTATCCTTCCTTAGTTTATCACTTCCATGCGATCCATGCGTCTTCTGTAGGACAAAGGACAAAAAAAATTGCTAAAAAAATAGTCAACAACATTAAGCTAGAACATTTTTTTCTCTTTTTGTTAGCCATTTGATACATAGCTGTAAGCTCTAGAGAAATTTGCATAAGTAAACACATGCATATCTATTATTTTTGTATTGCTGTGCTTCTTCGGTATTACCTTGATGTGAGAAAATGCAGTTTTATGAGCTTCTACATATTGTTGCTACTTTATACATCTACCCCACCACAAATGACAGGGAAATATTGCATTTATTGTGACGATTCGTGCTCGTGATAGTGCGGGTGGACCCAAACGAAAAGGGAGACGGGGTGAAGGGTTAAAGGAAACAGGATTTATTAAGGGAAGGTGGTGGAGTGATGGGCACCAGGAGGCAGAAACATAGTCCGGTGAAGAGGTGCCGGTCGTGGGGGATGCCGAGGGTGGTGCGAGGAGGTCCGGTGCTCGTGCGTGCCTCTGTGGAGGTTTTCCTGGTGTAGAGAGGGAGCCGTGACGAGGGAAACCGGGGTGGTGCGCAGGGGTCCGGTGCTCAGGGTTCGGTGCTCGTGGGGGGGTGCTCTCGTGAAGGTGTCCGTGAATCCCCGTGGGTGACAAACGCTGGAGTGCTTGAAGGTGTGCCGAGTGCTGGAGCCGAGGAGGAGAACTGGAGACAGGTAGAGAAACACATCCCATAAACTCGAGGCTAGAGAACATCAATTTGCTCAGTGCGGTGTCGCAGCTCGTGGCCTGACTGTTACCCCGTGGTAGGTATCACAATCCTCTGGCGTCGGTCTTCTGTGAGACGCCAGTATTTAAGCTGGGCATGGCTGATCAGCCACAGCTGACGGCGATCTCCCTGATTGGCTCCGCCCAGCCTGCAGTGAACAGAGACACACACACCAAAACCCAAAAGACAGACAAAAACCCAAAAACCCAGTGAAACAAAGTCTAGGATCCTCACATTTATCTCTTAAATACTATAGTTCCTTTGCTGATTGATGTTTCCGCAGAAAACAGATATTGCACGGTTTTTTATAAAATAAAAATCTCAGGTATTTATTAAACTGCAAACAACTGTAAAAAGCTGTAAAACTGGACTTTGCACATTAATGTGGGGATATGTTTCTGCATTATTGTTTTCATTGCTAAGCTGTTTCATTTCATCGTGTTCATGATAAATATGTTTATGTCATGATCAGTATTACATTTGGTATGTTGCACCATTTTAAATATGTACCAACAACACTGAGTGACAACAGATAGTGGGACCATTATAAGCTTATAAACTGATGCCTTAGTTATTGATCTTAATGAAATATTGCAGCAGGTGGTGTGGTGTGGTGTGGTGGGGTTACATTTTCCTCAAGGTACAAGAAAGGCTTGGGCCAACCCTGATGTGTTGATTTGTTATTCAGTGAGGCATGGGATTACATGCTGCTTGTAAGCAGTATAATCCCAGCTAATCTGGGATTCAGTTTCACTCTGTACCGTGGACACAGCCTCACACTGGAGAGGACTGGGAATATGGAGCTACAAAAGGCCTGTATGAGTACAGGGTTTCACTGATCAAGGATGTATCTGTTGGTCCTTGTTCACATTTTGCAATCCTCTGTGCTCGTGGTCCACTCCTGTCCAGCCTTATGTGCCTGCACGTACGGGAACAGTGGAATAGCAGAGCCCAGGTTGAGTGAAGCTCACTTCATTTTCATGTCTGTGTGTTTTCTGTTTCTGTATGCAAATGGTCTGTTTCATTTTGTTACTCAGTGACATCCCATTTTGCAAAAGAAAGGTGTAATAATTTGGTGTTTGGACAAGAGTGGCTAACATTCACAGAAATGGAATTGCAGTAATGTTGCTCAATTTGAATTTAGAACAAGGATCCTACCGTCTCATATCATCAAATTTTTCTGCTTGACCATCTCTGATTTTCCTGAAATTTTTAAGGAAAACTGTAGACCTTTATAACCCCAACCCTCTAACGCTACATTCTGAGATTTTATTTGATTAGTTTTTTCTAAATTTGCTTGTCTGCCCACTTTCAGCACATATTTTGCTCATTTAAATTTGAGGCTATGTTTGAGAAACAATATCTTGGGAACGTTCAACGATAAAAGCTTGAAATGCCCTGTAATAACGGACAAGTAGATCTATCATGAAGTCATTGTGAAAAGTCTCGTCTTTGAGCATACACTAACAAAGAAATGATAATGCAGATATCAACTAGTGATATTTTCTGAACTATATGTAGTTGCATGTCACACTAATACAAAACAAAACTTAAAAAGTACTTTTTAATATGAAATACTTGGCCACAAAAACAAAACAAAAAAGTTATTTTCATTGAGCTTTCATAACTGATTGAGCAGTATCACAAGCTGTGCCACAAAAACAAAAAAAACCTGCAAGATAGCCTAATCCAAGCAGCAGACTTGTGGAATTTCAAAATAGTTCTCAAAATGGTTGTCAAAACATAATATATGGGCATGTTTTTCATTCTTGGACCATACTTTGTTAGGTGTCGAGAAGGTTTTTAATGTAATTGTGTGTCATTTCTTTGGGAATTATCCCTGCAATAGGTCATTAGGATGACCATGACCAAGTATGTAGGTTTGTTGGAACAGTGAGATTTTTCTAATGGGAAATGTTCATGCCCTGACATTTGTTTCATGATAATCAGATGTATTTGTGTGAGCTAGACACATTTAGTGGTAAATTTACTCTCACAGTAATTGTGAAAACTGTCTAGCACAGGCCTGGCCAACCCACGGCTCGCGAGCCGCATGCGGCTCTTTGCCTGGTTTCATGCGGCTCTTATGTTCATGTCGAATTTTGTGTTTATGTGTGTGTGTGTGTGTGTGTGTGTGTGTGTTTTCTTAATGTGTATGTGTATGCACATTCTCTTAGCTTGAGTTCAATACGGTATTTTCATGTTATGCACATGTATGTTTCGGGAGGGAATCCCGTATTGTTGAATATTGTGTCAAGCTCGCTCTCAAAATGGCAGGGAAAAAATGCACAGCAAAACGACAATATGAAGATGAACACAGGACGTTTTTAACAGAATGGGAGAGTATGTTTGTTCTTTTGTTGAACGTAATGGCAAGCCATTCTGCCTTATATGTCAGGCGTCATTAGTGCATTTCAAGGCTTCAAATCTTCAGCGACACTTCAGCTCACTCCATGCTAACATCGACCAGGAATTTCCAATGGGGACTGAGCTTTGCAAGCACAAGTTGGTCACTTTAAAAAATCAGGCAGAAAAGCAGACATAGTTGTTCCAAAAATGTATGAAGCACTCAGAGACCGTAACGCTTGCATCGTATCAACTGGCTTGGAACATTGCATGGGCTAAAAAGTCATACAATGAAGGGGAGTTCCTTAAAAAATGCCTCAGTGACGTTAAAATCTCCTGAAAAAAAAACTAAAACGAATGGTATCAGACATCCAACTCTCCCACCACACTGTTGAACACAGAATATCGGACATGAATGAAATTAAATGAAATGAAAAATACTTTATTTATCCCAGAAGGGAAATTCAATATTAAAATGGCTAATAATAAATAAATAGTTACAATTATATAATTTATTATAATTAATTTATATATATATATAAAATATAATATTTGATATATTATTAAATATAATATTATTAATTTATAATAATTATAAACAATAAAATAAATAAATAATTGATTATATTGAAATAATGAATAATTTTCAATAATGAAATAATTGAATTTCCCTTCTGGCATAAATAAAGTATTTTTCATTTCATTTCAAATAAACATGGCTATTGAATCACAGCTGCAGTCTGACATTCAAGCATGTGAGTATTTTAGTGTCGCATTGGATGAGTGTTGTAACATACAAGACAAGCCTCAGCTGGCAATATTTGCGCGGTCTGTGCCAAACGATTGTGTGATCAAAGAAGAACTCCTTTATATTGTGCCATTGAAAGACAGAACCCGTGGCATAGATGGGAAAGAAACAATGACGGCTGCATTTGTGAAAGCAAATCTGCCCATACCAAAGCTAACTGCAATAGCCACAGATAGAGCGCCAGCCATGATCGGATCTGTGAACGGGCTTGTTGGGCTGTGCAAAGCTGACCAAACATTTCCCGAGTTTTGGAATTTCCACTGCATCATCCATAGGGAGCAACTCGTCTCTAAATCATTGAATTTAGACAACGTCATGAAGCCTGTGATGGAAATTGTCAAGTACATCCACACACATGCGCTTAATCACAGGCAATTCAAGAATCTCTTCGCTGAGCTGGACTGAGTTCTTCCAGGTGACCTGCCGCTGCATTGCACTGTGAGGTGGCTGTCAAAAAGTAAGGTACTTTCTCGCTTCTTTGAGCTTTTGGATGTCATGAAACTGTTCATGGAGGAGAAGGACAAGGACTATCCTGAGCTCTCGGACCTCAAGTGGATTATGGATCTTGCCTTTTTGGTCGACATGCTGTGTCACTTGGACAGACTGAACCTGAGCCTGCAGGGTAAGTTAAAAATACTGCCTGACTTGGTGCAAAGGGTGTTTGCATTTACTAACAAACTTAAGCTGTTCAAGACGCATATTCAAAAGGGAGATTGAACGCATTTTCCCACTCTGCTAAAAGCCAGCGGGCAAGTCACCAGCACTGCCCTGAATAAGCAAACAGCTGGATGCAACACTGGTTGAAAACCTGAACGTAAGCTTTGCGAACCGGTTCCATGATCGACAAATGAAAAGGCCGCAGATTACCTTCATCGTCGACCCGTTTAATGTGGAGACCGACTGTTTGAAAGCCCCGCTAGTCACAGATGAGGCTGCGGCTGAGTTGGCGATGATCGATCTTTGTGAAGATGACCGACTGAAACCTGCTTTAAGGGAAGGGACCATTGAGTTCTGGAAAAGTGTGCCAATGGAAAAATACCCCAGTGTCAAGCGGGCTGCGCTTAAGATACTGTCAATGTTTGGGTCAACATACGTCTGCGAGTCTGTGTCTTCTAGCCTGAAACACGTCAAATCAAAGCATCGGCCTGTTCTGACAGACACACATGTAAAAGAATTGCTTCGAGTGGCAACAACTGACTACAAACCAGATTTGAAAAGGATTGTTCATGGCAAGGGCTGCAAGGTGGCGCAGTTGGTAGCACTGTTGCCTCGCAGCAAGAAGGTTGCCGGTTCGCATCCCGGTGGGGGCACCGGAATCTTTCTGCGTGGAGTTTGCATGTTCTCCCCGTGCAGCGTGGGTTCTCTCCGGGTTCTCCAGCTTCCTCCCACACAGT
>NW_007579206.1:66137-77761 GCF_000690725.1 Stegastes partitus
AATAAATAAAGAAAATAATAATACTATATACATGTATATATACAAAGCACAAAGTGACCGGTTTGTCTATTGTTTCAGGTTCAGCAGGTGGACAGCCTGAGGGAAGAAGCTCCTCCTAATCCTCTCTGTGTTTGCCTTCAGGCAGCGATAACGCCACCCTGACAGCAGCAGAGAGAACAGTCTGTGGCTGGGGTGGGTGGGCTCACTGGCAACCTTCCTGCCTTTAACCTGCATCACTTGGTGTAAATGTCCTGTAGGTTCGGGAGGGTGGTTCTGATGGTGCGCTCAGCTGAGTGGACCACCCTCCTCAGGGACAAGAAGTCCTGCTGGGTGCTGCTGCCCATCCAGGTGGTGATACTCCCAGCCAGAACACTGTCAATAGTGCAGGTGTAAAAGTTCCTGAGCACCTTGAGAGGGAGCTTAAAGTCCCTCAGGCATCTGAGGAGGTAGAGATGCTGTCGAGCCTTCTTCACCAGGGTGTTGATGTGACAGGACCATGTCAGGTCCTGCTGATGTTAACACCCAGGTACTTGAAGCTCTCCACTTGCTCCACCTCTGTCCTGCTGGTCCTGAATGGGTGGTGTGCCCTCTGCTGCTTCTTGTTGTAGTCTACAATCAGCTCTTTGGTCTTGTTGACATTCAGAAGGAGGCTGTTGTCTCTGCACCAGTCCTCCAGGTGGGTGATCTCCATCAAGTAGTCCTCCTCGTTGTTGTTGGATATCAGACCCACCAGTTTGTTATCAGCAAACTTAATGATGGTGTTAGAGTCTGATGTGGACAGGCAGTCATTGGTGTACAGTGAGTACAGCAGAGGGCTCAGCACACAGCCCTGGGGGCATCGATGTTCAGGGTGCGTGAGGGGGACAGGTGATTTCCCTCTCAAACCAACTGTGATCTGCTGGTCAAAAAGCTGCAGACCCACCTGCACAGGGAGGCGATGAGTCCGAGGTCCTGCAGCTTAGTGACCAGTCTGGAGGGGATTATGGTGTTGAATGCTGAACTGAAGTCCACGAACAGCATTTGCACATAATTCCCCTTCCTAGTGCCCAGGTGGGCCAGGGCTGTGTGTAGCAGGTGATTTATGGCATTGTCTGTGGATCTGTTTTGCCCTTCTGTTATGCGAACTGAGGGGGTCCAGGGAGGCAGGGAGGGAGGAGGTGATGAAATTTCTGACAGTCTTTCAAAACATTTTATCACCACAGACGGAAGGGCAATGATTAATATATCAACAGCTGAGTTCTGTATTATTTAGTTTTTGTTAATGTGTGCTCAAAGGTAGGACTTGTCAATTTTTTTTTCATTTTCAACTCACCTATTATCAAAGGCTATTTGATATACTTGTCCAATACTACACAGCAAATTGAAAAGAGTTCAATTTTGGGTGTTGGTGAAATTTGAGTAGAGTTAATTTTACTCTTGATAGAGTCAAACCCCATATATTTTACTCTGAGTTGACAAAGAGTTGGTGTCAAAATGGAGTGTCAAAGCCGAGTGTCTTTCGATCAAATCGGCGTGTTATTGTTGTAACATCAACTCTGAACTTTTCACTCTGAACTCTAAACCCGACCAAGACTCTACCAGTGGAACTCAACTCCGCCCCTTGGTCTCACGAAGAACGTCTCAACTGAAGCTGAACCGAAGGAGTCTGAAAACTGTGTTTGAGCTTGTTAAAGCTTGCTTCTTCTTTGCATTTTTTGGTAAGTGAATTAACATTATGTTTTGATATAAATATATCTCCTCCGGCACCTGGTGTTTTTGGTATAAGTATAAGAGTTTTATTGAGATTTTAGTCGGAGGGGCAGCAGCTCTGTACGGGATGTGGAGGAGACGCAGACGGGGCAAGCGGGCCGGCGTGCTCGTTAAAAGCTGTAAGCGCGGCCTCCGAACACCGCTCCCATCCATCCACCCGGCGAACCTCCGCTCCCTGAACGGATCCAATAAGGACTTCGCTCGCTCGGCGGCCCTTTGCTTCACTGAAACCTGGCTCAGTGACGCCGTACCTGATGCCGGACTTCACCTGTCCGGCTTCTCTCTCCACCGTGCGGACCGCGTCAGGGAGCTATCGGGGAAATCAATATGCTATCGGAATATGCTTCTACATTAATGAAGGTTGGTGCACATCTGTCGCAGTCCTGTCTAGACACTGCAGCCCAAATCTGGAGTCATTTTTCATCAACTGTAAGCCATTTCATTGGCCGTGGGAGTTTTCCTCCTTCATCATGGTGGGAGGCCACCCCCCAGGCCAATGTGAACAAAGTGCTGCAAACTCTCGCTGAACAATTAAACGGCTTTGAACAGAAACATCCGGACTCGCTTTTTATTGTCATGGGGGACTTTAACAGAGCGAGGTTGAACCAAGAACTGCCAAAATACAATCAGCACATTGGCTGTCCCACCAGAGACAGCAACACACTGAACCACTGCTACACCGTTATTATTAAAGGAACACTCTGTTTCCCGGCGGCTCTAGGACACTCTGA
The DNA here is from genome assembly GCF_000690725.1 of Stegastes partitus. Classification (NCBI taxonomy): domain Eukaryota; kingdom Metazoa; phylum Chordata; class Actinopteri; family Pomacentridae; genus Stegastes; species Stegastes partitus. The sequence goes on from NW_007579206.1 coordinate 68,618, forward strand.
CCACTGTATGGTCCACCTCATCCTCACATACAGGCAGAAACTCAAATCTGCAAAGCCTGTTGTCAGAACTGTGAGGAAATGGACCACCGAGGCAAAGCAGGAACTACAAGCCTGTTCTGGCTGTACAGACTGGAGTGTTTTTGAAGCTGCCAACAACAATCTGGAAGAACTGATAGACATTGTGACTGCTTACATCCGTTTCTGTGAGGACGCGTGTGTGCCAACCAGAACCTTCAGGACCTTCAATAACAACAAGCCATGGTTCACCACCAATCTGAGACAGCTCCGCCATGCCAAGGAGGAGGCTTACAGGAGTGGGGACAGAGACCTGTTTAAGAAGTGGCTAAGAGGAGCTACTCTGAGAAGCTGAAGAACTGGTTCTCAGCTAACGGACCTGCTTCAGTGTGGAGACGCCTTCAACACGTCACCAGCTACAGGAGACCATCCCCCCCTGCTGAGGCTAACAGAGACCTGGCCAACAACCTCAACTCCTTCTACTGCCGGTTTGAGAGGGACACATTCACACCCCTCCCCCTCCACAGCCCACCTCTCACCCACAACACAACCACACCAACAACCGCTGTCACACCTCAGACTGCACCCCAAACTGCCCCCGTCACACTCACAGTGCGTGAAGAGGAAGTGAGCTGCCTCTTCCAGAGGCAGAACATCAGGAAAGCTCCAGGCCCAGACGGAGTGTCCCCCTCCTGTCTGAAAGCCTGTGCTGACCAGCTGGCTCCAGTCTGCACCAGGACCTTGAACAGGTCCCTGGAGCAATGTGAAGTCCCCTCTACCTTCAGACGTTCCACAGTCATACTGGTTCCCAAGAAATCCTCCATCACAGGACTGAACGACTACAGACCAGTGGCTCTGACATCTGTGGTCATGAAGTCGTTGGACAGACTGGTGCTGAGGTCCATAGTAGGTCCTCTGCTGGACCCCCTGCAGTTTGCCTATCGGGCAAACAGGTCAGCGGATGATCCAGTCAATCTGGGGCTGCACTACATCCTGCAACATCTAGAGGGCCCTGGGAGTTACGTAAGGATCCTGTTCATGGACTTCAGCTCGGCTTTCAACACCATCATCCCTGGAATCCTCTCCACCAAACTCTCCCTCCTCAGCAGCAGCCCTGTGTCAGCTGTAGAGTCCTTCAAGCTCCTGGGGACAACAGTCACCCAGGACCTGAAGTGGGAGAAGAACATCCACTGCATCCTCAAAAAGGCTCAGCAGAGGATGTACTTCCTGCGACAGCTGAGGAGACACGGCCTGCCACAGGAGCTGTTGATTCAGTTCTACACCGCCGTCATCGAAGCTGTCCTGTGCAGCTCTGTCACTGTGTGGTCTGGAGCAGCCACACTGCAGGACAGAAACAGGCTGCAGCGTACAGTCAGAACAGCTGAGAAGATCATAGAGCCACCCTGCCCTCCATCTAGGAACTGTACTACAATAGAACCAGGAAGAGGGCAGGGAACATCACCACAGACCCCACTTGTCCTGGTCAAGAACTGTTGTCCCTCCTCCCCTCTGGAAGGCGATACAGAGTCCTGCAGACTAAAACCACCAGACACAAAAACAGTTTTTATCCCACTGCCATAACGCTACTGAGCCACTCCAAGCCACAACTGCTATTTGCACTTCTATTTTGCACAAATGTGCATATACCTTTTCTGCTTGGATGTGTAAATTCTTGTATATATTTGTCTTATTATCTTGTTTTATTTTTTATTAATATTTATTGTATTTTATTCTTTTCTTTCTGTAGTTATTTTTACTTTATTTTATTTAATTAAAAAAAAAAGTTTCCTATTTCTATTATTCCCGCAAATTCCTAGGGCAACACCAACAGCCGAAATCAAATTCCTTGTATGTTGTGTACGTACTTGGCCATTAAAGATGATTCTGATTCTGGCGATTCTGATTCTGAGATAGTCAAGCAGAAGGTCCCTGATGATTTGAGATGGAATAACCCACAAGCTTGCAAACAGTATCAAAACTGACAATCATACATTTTGTCATATAAAATCCCATATTTTGGATGAAAAGTTCCCATGATAAATGCACGTTTACTTTCTCAAGATGCTTCTTGCTGATGAAGCGCGCTATCGTAAATACTGTACAGCAGAACGGTGCACTGACTGATTAAAAAAAACTATGCATAAAATGTAAATCAAAGTAAGTAAATTGCAAACACTATTATAAATATTTCCTTTGGGCATTATTAGCTAATTAATTAAATAGTTAATTATTATTTTCATAATTTGATTTATTTACCAAATTCTAAACAGAAATATTTATTAGGACTATTTATTCATTTTGTTATTTTTTTATGTTGGTGAATTAGTTTTAGTGGATGGCTCTGTGTCGGTCTGGTGCACTGGGAGCTCAGGTCCCATGTTAGTGGGCAAAATAGAATGATCAGTGGCAGGCTTATACCTGCAACCTATGCCCACAAGCCAATCTAAAGTAATTCAGTCAGGGGATTGCAGTGAAACATGGACCTTTATTGCCTTAACTAGCCAAAAATAGTGGTTAGATGAACATTTTTTTGACTGTTGTGGGACTTTAGAGTGTGGTGAAATAGTGTACCACTGTGGTGTACTGCTGACTGCAAGACAAACCGCCCCTCAGGAATATTAACGATTACCTTGAACCATGAACCTTGAAGAAGATGGAGAGCTCAGTGCATAAAATGAAACTCCTCGTAGAGGCTATAATTATTTTGTTCTTTATAACCACTGAGAAACAGTATATTCACTTCCATGGCGCATTCCACTTTCCATACAAATCTGTTTCACCTGACAAACAAATTGATGTTTAAGCATTTGCACTAAATGCATTTGTGTCATCTTTTTAAAAGAAGAGCACAATCATTAAGAGTGAAATACTGTGCTCATAAAAAGTGTGTTTGTGTATTTAACCACTTTAATTCTGTTTAATGTGGCAGGCTGGTGCAGTGTAGTAACCCTGGAATCTCAGCTGTTCCCATTAATGTCCCAGCTGACACAGTCAAACTCCGACTGGAGAAGACACTGATCACCAAGGTGCCCCGGGCAGCATTCTATAACCTTTCAGAGCTGCGATTCTTATGGCTGAACTACAACTCAATAACATCAATCCACCCAAGCAGCTTTGTCAACCTAAAGGCCATACGAGAGCTACGTCTTGATGGGAATCTCTTGACATCTTTCCCCTGGGAGGGGCTCAGAGACATGCCCCTCCTCCAGACTTTGGGTCTCCACAACAACCGTTTGTCCAACCTTCCTGCCCATGCTTCTCTCTTTCTCCCCAATATCACCTACCTTGACCTGTCTAGCAACAGGTGGGTCCAGTTTTTACATGTACAGTAGTTCATTCATGTAAAGGCTACAGAGTTGTCAGTAGTAGAAGTCTCCACTTCTCTCCTCAGGCTGACTATATTACCTGGTGAGCTGTTGGACCTTTGGTTTCCTCTTCCAGGACAACAAGGAGGACAAGTACAGAGACGAATTTTGGGTACAGTATATTCTGGAGCAATCCTGTCATCTTCTATTGCTGTCAAAATCACCTTGGTTTGATTGAACAAAGTTAATTAAATTAAATGCAATTCAATTTTATTTGTGTAGCACAGTTTAACATAGTGAGGTGTTGACCTTACAAATTTAAACAGAGAACCCAATAATCCAAAGTTGCCTTTGGACTCCCTCTGAGCAAGCGGTTGACAACAGTGGGAAGGACCCAAACCCCTCCCCCCAAGAGAGGGGAAAAAAACCTCAGACAGAACCATCCTCAGGGAAGGAGGCCATCTGCCTCGACCGGTTGGGTAAGAGTGGGGATGAGGACGTGGGGAAAACAAGACAGCAGATGGAGAGCAGCAATAGAACAGAACAATAAATATAAGTATGAATATTTTGGAGGGCCAGTGAGGCCAACAGCTGCAGATCATATATGTGAAGCTCCAGATCCAGAGACGTCCGCAGAGAGAACAAGCGCAAGACCTCAGGGGAAACACAGAGCTAGTGATACGTTTTGGTGGTTGTAACTGTATGGAAGGAAGAGAGAGGAGAGGAGAGGAGCTCAGTACATCATTGGAATCCCCCGGCAGTCTAAAGCTGTAGCAGCATAACTGAGTTCAGGGAATCCTGAGCAGCCCTAACTATGAGCTTTATCAAAGAGGAAAGTTTTAATCCAAATCTTAAAGTAGAGAGGGTGTGTGCCTCACAAACCGAAACTGGGAGCTGATTCCACAACAGAGAAGTCTGATAACTGAAGGCTCTGCCTCCCATTCTACTTCTGGAAACTCTGAAATCACAAGTAAACCTGCAATCTAGAGTAGCTATCTGGGGTCCGTTTCACAAAGCGGGTTCAACAAACTCTGAGTCTAATCCTGAACTCTGAGTTGATCTACTCTGAGATAGGAAACTCTGAGTTTCTGGTTCCACAACAGCTGATTTGAGTTAGTTTAATCAACTCGAAGTAGTTTCACCTCGAGTTACTATAAAGTAACTATAAAAAGCCAGCATCAATGGAGCCCCGATTCGACGAGTCACCATGGCAACGGGGAAGCGGAGGGCTGCCTTTTTCACCCCACCAGAATTAGAAATCCTAATGTGCTCATAGGGAGAGTTTAAACACGTTTTTAAAAAGAAGTGCAACACCGCTGCAACACAGAGGGAAACGGGATGCGAGAACTTTGCTGCTCGGGTCAATGCGTAAGTTTAAATGTCGTCCTTTGCAGTCACAATAATATGACAGGGAAAACTGCTTGAATGGTAGCCTATTCATTTATTTCATTTATCAGTCTGGATGAATATTTAATTGTCTGTGCAGTAATGCTGCACCTTCATCCACGGGATCGTTATCAAAAGGACATGCCATGTTAGTGAAAAAAAAGTCGCCACCGACTGTGCCTAATGGACTTCTAATACAGCCGACTGACTCTGATTTAAATTTTTTTATTTTTGCCAGACGGCAGAACTAGGCTAAGCCAACACATGTTACTGTTTTAGAAGAATTTAATTTCGATGTGAGCTCTGAGTGATTTACAGCAGAGAAGCAGTCCAAGTATAAATCTGGTCTGCTGCACCTAAAGACATGTTAATGATTAATTAGTTAAGAAAATGTCCAATAGACTAATAACATTCATATCATACAAATAAAGCTTTTATGATGTTAGAAAGCTGCTTGTAGACTGGTTTACCTACTCATGTCAGCTAAGATACTCAGGCTGTATCTTTTAACATTCATTGTCTTACTATAACTAGTCTAGCTATATGCCACATACATGTACTTATCCAATTGAACGCTTGAATTCAGGTTTATGATAAGGTAAGTAAAGCATAGAAGGTGACTGGTTTCAAGTAGTTTTTGTAAATGGCTGACATCAACATTGCTGACTATTTTTTTCCCTCTATTTTAATAGCCTGCTCATGAAAAACCCACTGCAGCAGTGCTCGTCTTTATATTTTAGTTTTGAGTTAAGAAGTTTTGAGCCATAATTACAACAGTGCCCACATAATGCTAGGCTTTCTGTGCCACTTTTTTCCTGTTTGTCAGCGTGGTTCTGATGTACAACATTGTGTGCACATATTTGTCACCTACAGTATACAGCATTCACATGCTGAGCGAACCCCCTTTCCACCCCCTCTCTCCACCAGTTTCTAAAACATATCAAATATGACATTGATATAAACAAGTCAAATTGTCCTGGATGCTTAGGTCTCCATGACAACCCCTGGTTGTGTGACTGCCAAATCTCCATGCTGATGTCCTTGTCCATGTCGCTGGGAAGTCCAGTAGTTCTTGTGGACAAGTTGCTGATGTGCAGCAGGTCTCTGGGTCAGTTGGGAATGCTGCTGACCCAGGCTGAGTTGTCCCGCTGTATGAGGCCCTCAGTCCAGCCTGCAGCCACCAGGGTTATCTCTCCACTGGGCAGCAACGTAATCCTTCGCTGTGATGCCACTGGCTACCCAACACCAACGCTGACGTGGATAAAAACTGCAGCCTACACTGGTAAGTAATCCAGGGGCACTCTCGGTGTTGAAATTATGTTATTAAAATCTGAGTATTATCATGCTATGATTTGATTTTCTGTCCAGATTGTTGTCAACAAGACATCCTTGAGAACTCAGAAGAGTTACCCAGGATTTTGGAGAGCTGTAAGTGGTTTTATGTTTCTTTCAAGAAACCTTTTTTAATAGTATATGGGATTCATATTCACATTTTCTTTCTACCTTTTTCCCCTTTTTGTTTTTATTCAGGGCAAAATACCTCTCTAAGCACCTTTGCTCAGCAAGGTGTTTATAATCATAACCACATTAAAGCTGCAGTAGGCAGAAATCTAAAAAAGGCAAACAAATCGATAAATAAGGAAAGAAAATTTCCAGAATTTGAAAATGCTGTCCTGCAGCTCTTCCCATTCTGTTCTAAGCCCGTCCCACCACAGCAAGCGCGCACATCACACTTGCAACAACTTTCATGCTAGAAGGAACTATTCATCTTTAGACTCACACGGGACTCAAACCACCTGCTCTCTACACTTTCAAGTGAAAGTCCTCTGTTTAACTACCCATCTACAAACCATGCCCTCCTCCCATCCTTTACTTTGTTGTTACCTGTACTTTGTGAAAATCCTTGTGACTTGACAGTCTCCTGTCACCAGCTACATTTTTTAGGCCTGAAAACAGCCAGGAAGAGATGCAGAAGTCAGGTTTTTGGGGAAAAAAATAGCAAAAAATACTACCTAGCCCAGCTTTAACAATCCATATCGAAGGTTTGGCTTAGGTTACAAATTAGGAGTCTGTGAGATTGCCTGTGTAAAACACTATGTTATACTAAAAGGGAAAAATCTGGTATAAGGTGCTGAGAACTAAGATTGTACACCTTTTTACATTCCAGTTCTGCAGGAATCTCCTCGAGTTGGAGTTCGCTGGTCAATAATCAGCCTGAATGGTTTATCATACAAGGATGCCGGTGAATATCGCTGCCAGGCACGGAACATGGCAGGGATATCTGAAGCCCCAATTAAACTGAAGGTTATGGGAGTCACAAGATTGTCCTTTTCAAAGAAGAAGTCCCTCAAGACTTCATCAAGATCATCATCAAAACATAAGAAGCCATACCAGGACCCAGCTGCTACCATCACCCCCTCAGTGAAGGAGAATCAGATAAACACACCACTATTCAATAACAAGGCCCAAAAAGCTGACAATCTGTCCAAGGTGTTTAAACTAGACAAGGATGTTAAACTGCGCAAAATGAATGTAACAGGTGCCAAGGAAAAGACCAAGACTACAGTCAAGTCTATGCTTGAGTTCTATGGCAACTCTTCAAATACTTAGTTGTCAGAAACACTTGTATGATAGACTGGAGTTGGTCAGGTACTTAGGTGACTGATAGGGATGGGAAAAGCAAATAAAAATGTACTAGAGGAGTTTATGTTTCTGGGGAATTCTGCACTGCAAAGTTATGCACAGTTTGTTGATGCAGCTTGTTTGTAAAAATAAAACTTGTGACAGAAACTTGGATGGAGCGTCTGTGATGCAACCTAGCATATTCTGAAAAGATCCTGTGTTTCAGATGTTTGAGTTTACATTGTATTTCATGCTCATTGGGTTTAGTACTTACTGTTAAGTATACATAAGCTGCATGCATTTTAAATTAAATTTAAATCAGGGTGTTTATATTTAACATTTGGCAAATTGACACTATAGCTACAACTTCCGGGTTCACAAATGACACCTAAAACCAGTGGTGGCTGATCAATACAGGGTGCAGGGGCACCGCCCCACTACTAATGACCAGATAAAAAATAGTTCTCAAACACAATATTAAATTTGAATTAATTATTACAAAATAATAAAATGAATGATGATGTTCATATTCTTTGTATTATTAACAGATATAAAATTTGTCTTTACTGCATGTTTACTAATTTTACATGTCCTGGATGCAGGCGCCAGCCAAATGAGTGTGAACGTAGCTTGACAAACTTGTGACCGTGATCATGTGACCTTGGCCTGGGCTCTGATTGGCAGCTGCAGATTTTCTCACAAGGCGCAGCTTGGTGCGTCCCAGACCTGTTCACTTTTGCTATAAGCCAGTTAATTTTGTCTCGATTTGTTTTTTCTTCTGTGGTTGGATATCAAAACTGTCCTTTGACCTTCTTACGACTGCGCTTTCTGACAGCGTCACACGGCCTTTCCTCTCGCTCTTCTACTAGATGACAGCTGTTGTGATGGCTTAATGCACTGGCCATGTTGCCAGTGGAGAAAAGGCTGGCCACAGAGATGAGTGACTTCAACCAAAAAGTAATAAGGAAGTTTGCTGAGCATAAAAGAGAGAAGAGACAATTTTTGTTCAAATGGCAGGGCTCCTGACTGCGACCAAAGTGGTGGCATTTGCGACCTTTTTTATTGAGAGTGTGTGAATTGAGAATGATGATCATGAAGCTGTCTTAGTGTCGCTGTAACCGGCACAGGAAGCTGCTGTGTTAACCACAGTGGTGGAAAGTAGTACTTTTATAACTTTGGTGTAATGCAGTATTTACGCTTAAAAATGAGGTCTTCTCTCGTGAAAAACAGAGTGCACTTGGATTCGCTGTTTTTCTGCTCATAGAAAAGACTGTGTAGAATACATGTAACTCGGTTTAACCTTGGACAAATCTGACATGAGAACGCCCGAGTTTATTATTTTTAAGGTCATTTTTGGTCGCACACCTGTCAGAACACACCACAGCCACCAGCAGTGTCTACCACAGCCTGCTATGTGGGGCGTTTAGGGAGCATCAGTAAATCGTGGTGTCTATCGATAAGAAAATGTTCATCAGGTCATATGTTTTGCCTTTGACCAGGTGGGAGGTGCAACAAAATGAGACAGTTGGTCACACTAGTGCTACCAGTAAAAAAGGCTTTTTCATTATTTGTGTGTTTTGAATTTGTACAGATCCTGTAAATATTGATGATAGTTTGATGAATGGTTTTGAAATTTAATTCTGGTAAGTCTTAATAGTGTTACATAAGATTTTGCTTAGGGTTAGGGTTAGTGAGTATCATCCAAAGGTAGAAATTATACATTCCTGTAAATAGTTGTGCCTGATGTTATTCATATTCTAATTTCTGATTTCAAACTGAAAGTCGGTAAACTGCAAACACAAAGCACACGACACCT
>NW_007579206.1:78637-79796 GCF_000690725.1 Stegastes partitus
TAAAAGCAAAATTGCTTTCCTGTATCTCATCTTTTGTTGTTGTATTTCTCCGGCTCTGACAGGAAAGTAAGTAAAAGTAAGTTTAAAAAAAAAAAAAAAACATGCACATTTTTGATTGTGATACTAAAACAGCAAGTATATTATGACTCTATACACAGAACCAGCGTCTAGGTAACTTTAAAACATGTTTCTGTGGGTGCTGAATAGTGCTAGAAAAGCTTCTGGCTGGCTTCATTTAACATTTTATGTTTTGTCAAACAGTTTGAGTAAAACTTGTTTGAATAAATAATGCCTAAACAACTGCAGAGTGACTTACTCCAATTGTGGATCTACCCAGAGGCGGTTTGTCCATAAGGGCGATAGGCCGACGCTGTCATGGTTCACTCTGGGGTCAAGTCAAACTTTTGTGTTTGTCTCGTCTTCCTGTTTCTGTTGGGAGCTTCTATTTTTGCAGTCTCGTTTTCAGGTTTTCTAGCTCTGCTGAGTTTTTGTGTTTTATTTTACATATTTGTGAACAAATATTTTTGTTCCCTTCCGCTATTGAGTCCTGCGTTTGGATCCTTAACACCTTTCTGAACAATTTGACCTGCCTGTATGTCATTGTCCAATCAGCGTGAGGCCCTGCTGGTTGGAGTCCCACCCCCCGATTTCAGTCTGACTGAAAATCACCCCGAACGCTCTCATTAACTGTAATGTAAAAGTTGTTTTTTTTTTGAAGTGGCAGACGCTATAATGCAATGTCTGTGGGTTCCGGGAGGGCTTGCACTTGCATGCTTTCGTCATACGTATCATCATGTCAGTTGCGTAGACCAGTGACGTGCGGTGAGGTTCATGGCTGGTGAGGCACTGACTTCATCACAATCTGATCTACAAATATCTGCACTCTACACAGCAACATATTTGCCATTTAATTGGCAGTAGTTTACGGGTTATGTTTCATATCTGCATTCTTTACACATACAAGCTGTTTTTTTTTAATTTTTTTTTTTAAGTTATTGCAGTCTTACCTTTACCTTTAAATGAAGTCCATGCTCCGCTCCTTCTGGACAAAATATCCGTTACTTTTTTGTAAAAGTCTCCCTATCTTCCGTCGCTGCACTTGACTTGCTAACTGTATACCGTACCTAGTCTAGCTTGCTGTCACTTACTCTGCAGCCAC
>NW_007579206.1:85021-89241 GCF_000690725.1 Stegastes partitus
TTTGGATTGTTGGGTGTTTCTGTCTCTGCCTTTGTGAAGCGCTATGAGGTGACTTGTTGTTGTAAATATGCGCTATACAAATAAAACTGAATTGAATTGAATTGAATGTGTGGGATCAGAGCGCCCCCTGCCATGAGGCAAGAGAACAGCCTGCCTCACCTCGAACCTCTTCTGAGCCGTTTCAGCACACGAAATACGTTACACACACTCAAAAAAATAACTAATTGGATAAACTCAATTAAATTGTGGGCAGGATTTCCATCCAATATATATATGTTACCCCAACCCAATCTAACGTCATCCAGGGAATCTGATTTATTTGAGTTAGTCCAACTCATTTTTTTCAAATACAGCTAAAGACAGGAGACAAAAGCTGCTTTAAATGCTTTTATTTCAAACTTGCAAGAGTGCTCAAAACTGAACACTAGCTAACATGTCTGCATGTCTTATATGTTTACTTTAAGGCTCACAAATATAGACAAAATATGAGCAGGAAATGAAAACAGAAAAGAATGAATATACATAATTCAGTTTACAATTTTGGTACCAAGAAAACATCAAGGTAGAAATGACCAAGATTAAAACAGTAATTTGGTTCAACATCTTGAATAAACACATTAAGATAATACTTACGTGAACAACTTTAGCAATCTATTAGCTCTTGTTTCAGTTATACAAAACTTAAGAGAGGCATTACTTCTTGCTAAGTGCCCTGGAAATAGTACTCGGGTAACAAAACTGACTGCTGAAAAATGATCAAACCCTATGCTATAAAAAAATGGAGTCTTCACAAATGGGTGACAAATTTCAGGGGGACCCTACTTTCATATATAACAAATGGGTCACTTAGTGCTTTGGTGAGTGGTTTAGTGTTCCTCACTTCCTGGCTTTCAATTATGAATACACACACCAAGAAATCAAATTTTTAACTTGAATATTTCACACCAGAATCTTTATGTTTTCACTTGGATATTTTTTTTAGCAATGTAATAACCTTTTTTCATGAACTGACAATGACAATTACCAATGAAAGTGCTGGCTTGTGTAAATGTCTAGCAGTCATGCAGTCAGATGACAAGGATTACGAAAATGGACATGTCAGCTGACACTTGAATGGCAACCTGAGAATGGTTGAAAGCAGTCATTCACAAGAGGTTGGGATGGGGAGGCAAAGTGACCAAGCCTATAGAATGTTCCAGTGTTAAACCCCCATCTTACTTCAGTTTATCAGCTGCATATCATCCACGCATCATCTTAACAGAGGGAAAAGTTCACTAAATTGTAGTTGCTATAAGTTCCCATTGTGCAACTTATAATTTGTCTGAAAGGTTAGAGCAAGGGAATCTTTGATGAGGTCAGCGATTGTCCTTTGTTATGGACTGAAAGGAAAAAAAACAAAATCAAAATAAAAGCAACTCCCAGAAGATCTGATGAGCATAAGAGGTAGTCACCTCTTATGCAAATAACTTGATTTTCAGCTGCTGGATCTTTGTGTTGAGCTTGTGGCCATCCAGATTCATTATGACCTTCTGGAAAAATTCAAAGGTGTACTTCAGGTTGACTGGAAAGCTTAGATCAAGGGCATAAATGAGCCCAAACAGCATGACGAAGCCCAGGATGACACTGCCAATATTGCTGAGAACTTTGATGCCTTCGATCACAAGTCCCACATCCACTGGCTCTTCAACCCCCTCTCTTCTTTTTTTTTTTGAACTTAGTTTTTGTTAGAGTTTTTTATCAGTACGATACAATGTATTCATTTCAACATTTCAACACAGTACAACAATTTTCTTTCCCTTTTTTTTTTTTTTTTTTACAGCTGTATATGTTTTTTATGTGGTCGATATAGAATGTAATTGGAGAGGATAATAGCAGTTATAAAAAATAAATACACACTGTCCACTCCGGGGTGTAAGGTCGTAGGAACATACCTGAACCAGAGGCAGGGAGGCAGCACTTTGACACAAGACAGGATGACCCTGTGTCGCTGGTACATACTGTTATTGCAACAATAAGGGTAGTAGTGGTTCCCATCTTTTAGTAAAGGTGGCCTTCTGAAGTCTTAGTGAGAATGTAATCTGCTCCATTTGATAAATGTCCCAAACTTTTTGAATCCACGTGTTGTATGAGGGAGGTTCTGGTTTCAACCATCCAATGGTTATGGTCTTTAAGGCAGCCGTGGTTAGTATATTCAGAAGGTATTTAACCAGACCCTCAGGTATTACTCCCAGCACTGCCACTGCCAGATTTTGTGGGATGTTCATTTTGAAGACCTCCTTCAGGGCATTGAAAACCTCCCTCCAAAACACACTTAACTTTGGACATAGCCAAAATATGTGGGTGTGATTAGCTATATGGGCTCCACAGTTCCTCCAGCATGAGCTGGGATGTTGTGGACTCATCTTGGACACTATTACTGGAGTTCTAAAATATCTAGTAATTATTTTCCATTTGAATTCTCTCCATTCTCTCCATGAATATATTGAATATATATATACTAAGAATATATTGTATAGTTTGGAAATTATTTTCTTTTTTCCATTTCCGGTTTGTAACTCTATCAGCCTGGCTACAGATTCTAGAGGTGTGGGATTTAGGAATTTGTCCCTTTCCTTATGAGTCGTCAAAAAGGTTCTAAGTTGCAAATATCGAAAGAAATTTGCACTAAGGAGATCGAATTGATTTTTCAGCTGCTCGAATGTTTTAAGCATGCCACCATCAAACAGCTGGTGCAGGTAAATCAATCCCTTTTCTGCCCATTTTTTAAAGCTGCTGTCTAGATTGTTGGGTGTGAAAGTCTTCATATAGCCAATACTTATTAAGGGCGAAATTAACTTTGGTAACTTAAAGGCACATTTTATTTTACTCCAAATTTTAAAAGTGACCTTGGTCCAGTCCGACATCTTTCCGGAGGGGGCATCTATAAAGGGCATTAACTGTAAGGGGTCCTGGCATAATTGTTTTTCAATACTGACCCATCTTGTGCTTATGTTATCCTGAATCCATCCTATCAGGGGTTTCATTTGTGCGGCCCAGAAGCAGAATTTAAAATTTGGTAATCCCAGGCCTCCATTGGACTTGGACAGTTGCAGGCTTTTGAGTCTAATCCTCGGTCTCTTATTTTGCCGTATGAATTTTGACAACATTTTGTCCAAGTTGTCGAAAGCAAGCTTGGGAATATCTAGGGGTAGCATTTGGAATAAATAGAGAAGTCGGGGCAGAACGTTCATGCGGATGCTTTCAATGCGGCCCAGTAAGGAGAGAGGGAGCACAGCCCAGCGGTCCAGGTCACCTTTAATGCACTGAATTATTTTGGTATAATTAGAGTCATACAGGTCCTGTAGAGATGGTGGAATGAATATACCAAGATATTTAATACCTTCTCTCGGCCATTTAAACCCCGTCTGGAGTTTTACACTTTGGGGTATCCTGCCATTGATGTCCATAGCAACCCCCTCTCTTCTGATTGTATAAATCTCCATGGTTGTGTCTTCGATGTCCCTCTCTGCATCCTCGTGGCGGAGGCCTGAATGTCAATAAAAACACAGAACAATGGTGATGAGAGAAATACTGACCACAAAAAATAAAATACTATATACTTAAATATAAATGAGTGTTCTTAGATTATTAACTGCACAGAAGCAAGATGGACTTCATAAGGTGTCAATGTCCAGATCCCAGTTGCTGCCAAATAACACTTCGGTAAAATTCCCTCATGGACATAATGGTGTGCCATGGAAATTGTATGTGGGTGACAGTGTTTTATGTTGCATGCATGGGAAACATACAGTGATAAACTTACCTGATATTCCTTGAAGAATGAGTCTGGATCTTCACTGAGGTAGATGACAAGGCTTCGCAGGACGCACTCCCTCTTTGTGTTGATGTTGTCACACTAAAGCAAAGATAACAAAGATAGAATTTAATCACGTGTAGGTGCAACAGTATCACGAGGGAAACAGTTTGTCTGCAGACTATAGGAACAATAACACTACACACAGCAAGTAGGCCATTTTTTTCAAAAGTATGTAGACAAGAAACATTATAATAATACAGTAAAGGGGTGTTCTGTGAATTTGTACTAACCAAATCATGCATCGCCAGGACATCTTTGATCTTTTGCCCCTTCAATCCTCCTTTGCTCTTGAAGATCTTCATCAGCTTGTCTGAGGAGGGATCAAGCTGTGATATGAATTTTGATTGCAGTGGCTTAGTGGTGA
>NW_007579206.1:89740-105919 GCF_000690725.1 Stegastes partitus
CAACCGGCGACCTTCTTGCTGCGAGGCAACAGTGCCAAACCAACTGCACCACCTTGCAGCCCTCACCTGGAAATAATGATTTAAAAAACAGAACACAGCACTTTGTTACTGTTCCTATGATTACTACCATGGAGGAACTGTCCCATTAATCATCAAGCAGAAGAATAAGAACAGTCAACACATACAAACATACTTACTTCATTCATTTCGAACAAGGCAGGCCATCTGTCTTTAAACTCTGCTATCATGGGCCTCTGCTCCACAACCTCTAGTCGTCTATGGGAGAAGGTTTTCTCCATTTTTGCTTTAATCACCACTTCATTGTCACGCTTTTTCACTTCTGACAATAAAGCAATTCTCTCATTCTCCAAGCTTTCTGTGGTTTCACCTTTTGGGTGCAGAGGAATATAATGAACTTCAGCCTTTCTTGGTTTCTTGATTTTGGCTGCAGCTTTCCCTTGGCCTTCTCGTTTGTGCTTTAAGGAGTTCACACGGATTTCAGGATGTCCGAGACGCCCAAGCTTTGTTCGATAGATTTGCATTTTATACTTCAGTGACTGTTTCCATCCCCAAAATCCTGTTTTGGAACCCAGCTGTCCCAAACATGGATGTGCCTTCGTCAAAGCCGCAGCCACTTCTTCACACTGATAGTCTTTTGGATATTTAGTGTATTTCATCATTTCTTGGGCGAGGCCATCAAGGATGATTCCTTTCAGCTTTGGGCCAGGGTTGAAGTATGTTCCATTTGTCTCAAAGTCTATATTCTTTTGGTGGAGCTCAAATTCAGCCCCGTAGGTGAATTTGGGGACCACAAAAACCTTTGGCCAGGAAGACATTTTTGAGGGCTGAGTTTCTGGAGATGAATGTGGGGTTGATGTGTACAGCGTGTCATCACTGCCGGATGAGGCTATTGAGGAACCAAAGGCTTCAGGCTCTGGGCTAGTGGTGACAAAGGTCTCAGCAGATGAGTCTACTGTTTTCAAAGTGATGTAGGTCTCAAGAGGTGACAAGATTGGTGAGGATATCACTTTTAGTGTACTTTTATTTTCAATTTCAGACATGGAAGTCAGGTTCATGAACTCCTTGAAGTCAGCATCCATGTACTGCAACCTGAAGTCTTCTTTCAACTGAAAAAATGTCTTTACTAATGCATGCAATTCTTCCACTGTTTCTGGAATTCCAGAAACTAGGTGCAGTTTTCTTGAGTCAGACGCATCACCAAAGATGACCCGCAGAACGGCTGGATCTGCCATTATGAAATGCCTTTACTCTAGGGCAGAAACAAGAGAGGAGAACAAGAAAACGATGCATCAGGGAAATATCTGAAGGAGAAAGAGAGAGATGTTTTATGAGCCTGACATCCAGAGCTCAGATTATGTAGGTTCACCAATAATACTTACCTTTAGTAATAATGAATCTCTTCAATATCACCATGTGCAAACCGCCAGCTGTGTAATCCACAAGAGGATATGGGTCTTCCAAGTCACCAAACTCAATTAGGGAAACCTCTCTAGTGGGTGAAGCAGACAGCTCAAATCCTCCGTAATGCTCCCTCTACCAAGTACATAAATTTTTCACTAGAAAACACAACTTCTCCCTGACAATCCAATCCACAGTTGACTGATCTCATGAAATTTAGGCAGTCCATCAACAGATCCATGTACTACAAGCATCCCCTTATTGTAATGTACACCACTGCAAGACACATTTTTAGTCATATGAACCTCAGTTATGTCTGGGTATTGCTGCTTCAGATTGGACACTACTCTGTCATTGAGAACATCAACAGGCATGATTGAAACATCTGTGACCTCCAAGGATGACTGCTTGAGACTGGTGGAATGTGTGTGATAGGCAAGCATAAACAGGTGTTTAATAGCTAGTGAATGAGGTATATTCTTAAAGCAATTTGTATGATGAGCAACCTGCTTGAAGAAGCTATGCTTAGCCTCAAATCTCATCGTCCACAGAGTGATCCAAAGAAAATAATCATTTGTGGATAGTGCTCTAAATAGTGGTGTTTTGGCAGGAGCTTGATATGCGGAAAGAGTTCAAGATAGCGCTGTCTGTGATCACAGATCTTAGCCTCAAGATAGGCAATAGTCTCTTCTGTGTGAACAGGGGCTACAACCAACTCAACTATGTCCTTGAGATCTAAAATCACTTACAACGTTAGCACAACGTAAGCACCAGCTAACCCGCTAATTCCGTCTGGTAAAATCCTCCACAGCTCATTCACATATTTTGCATAACACTTTTCACAGCAAACTACACTGTAAACCAAAACAAAAGATGGACAATTTACCAAATAATGGAATTCCTCCTGCTTGCAGTTGATATTGTATTTCCCCCAAAATCTTCACTGCAATCTGTAAATGCGCTCAAAGTAGGAAACACTCCGCGCAAATTTGAAAGCCATAGCCTCGCGCATGCGCAAAATACTGTCCGACAGGAAAACTCATTCATTTTGAGTTCGTGAATGACAAAAATAAATTATGAATTCATTTTATGTTACACTGCCTTAATATAAATGTGTATTTTATAAACACATATTTTTTAAATAAAGTAAATGATATAGAAATGTGTCACATCTAAAACAGGCTTGAATCTTTTTTTTTTTTTGCGTGCATGCAGTTGGTAACAAAAAACACTGTACATTATTATATACATCAGCTGAACTAGCGGCAACTGCCTCTAAAGGGCCACTGTGAGGGCATACCCCATGCTGAACAAGCAGAAGCTCAAGACAGAACTGTCTCTCATTTATGAGAATCCTGAGTTCAAAGGCTGCCGTGGTGCTCTGGCATTGTACCAGGTTCTACTGAGATACACAGGTGGATAAAATTGTTGGTACCCCTCGGTTATGAAAGAAAAACCCACAGTGGTCACACAAATAACTTGAATCTGACAAAAGTAATAATAAATAAAAATTCTATGAAAATTAAGCAATGAAAATCAGACATTGCTTTTGAACCATGGTTCAACAGAATTATTAAAAAATAAATAAACTCATAAAACAGCCCTGGACAAAAATTATGGCACCCCATTGCTGAATGTGAATTTCTATATTTTTTGGATGTAGAACACCCTTACATGTAAGAAGTGTAGCCCTGTTACTCTCAATGACCTCATAGGGTCAATGCCTGATCCTCCTAACTCCCAACTAATCCCAAAATGGGCAAGGGGTGAAGTGTAGGAGTAGCAGAATAGGATGTCGAATCGGCTATTCGATGTCCTGTGACAGTACCGAGGTGTCACTCAAGCAGCCACACCTTAATACAGCCATACTGCAATTTAAATAGGTAAGCTACATCACAATTCATCCCTTGTACAATTACCATGAACAGGGAAATTTGGCTTGGCTATGAAGGTCAAAAGTGGTTTTTTTTGTTTTGTTTTGTTTAGTTTTTTTTGTTTTTTTATACCAGTGCGTGAACATGTTAAATTTCACTGTAGAGTTGGACATTTCAAGATAGGAGTCTTTTGGAACCAGATTGAGGTGACACAATTTTCTGGCACTTGGTAATTCTGATGTTACCAAGACAAAGAGGGATGATGAAAACCACCCTGACAGTTGTTCAGAAAAGAGACTACTGTTCAACACAAAATTATTTACGGATTGCAAAATAATTACAAAATAAAGATTTTCTATTTTAAATGGTCTGTACCCTCACTTACTTTTACTTACAGTTTACTTACAGTTGAAACCAGAAGTTTACATACACTGTGTAAAAAGACATAAAACCTATTTTTCCCTCAATGTCTGACATTAAAACAGACTAAACTTTTCCTGTTTTAGGTCAGTTAGGATTACCAAATTATTTCTATTTGCTAAATTCCAGAATAATGAGAGAGAGATTTGTTTTTAGGGATTTTTAAAAAAAATACTTTCTTCAAAGTCAGAAGTTTACATACACTAAGATTATTATGTCTTCAAACTATTTGGGAAAGCCCAGATGATGATGTCATGGCTTTGGAAGCTTTTGATTGGTTAACTGACAACATCTGAGTTAACTGGAGGGATATCTGTAGATGTATTTTAAGGCACACCTCAAACACACTGCTTCCTTTGGTGACAACATGGTAATCAAAAGAAATCAGCCAAGATATCAGGAAGAGATTTGTGGACCTCCACAAGTCTGGTTCATCCTTGGGTACAATTTCCAGATGCCTGAAGGTTCCACGTTCATCTGTTCAAACAATTATACACAAGTACACACACCATGGGAATGTCCAGCCATCATACTGCTCAGGAAGGAGATGGGTTCTGTGTTCCAGAGATGAAGGGTTTTGGTGAGAAATGTGCGTATCAACCCCAGAACAAAAGCAAAAGACCTTGTGAAGATGCTGCTGAAGCTGGTAAGAGAGTGTCATTATCCACAGTGAAACCAGTCCTGTACCGACATGGGCTGAAAGGCTACTCAGAGAGGAAGAAGACATTTCTCCAAAAGAAACAAAAAGACAGATTACAGTTTGTAAATGCACACAGGGACAAAAACCTTCATTTGTGGAGGTATGCCCTGTAGTCTGATGAAACTAAAACTGAGCTGTTTGGCCATAATGACCACTGCTACATTTGCAAGGACAAAGGGGGAAGCTTGCAAGCCTGAGAACACCATCCCAACTGTGAAGTACAGGGTGGCAGCATCATGCTGTGGGGGTGTTTTGCTGTAGGAGCATTATGAGGAAATATTGAAGCAACATCTCAAGACATAAGCCAGGAAGTTAAAGCTTGGGCACAAATGGGTCTTCCAAATGGGCAATGACCCTAAACATACCACCAGATTAGTTACAAAGAGGCTTCAGGACAACAAGTCAATGTTTTGGAGTGGCCATCACAAAGCCCTGATCTCAGTCCTGTAGAACATTTGTGGGTAAAAATGAAAAGGCCTGTGGAGCAAGGCGGCCAACAAACCTGACTCAGTTCCACCAGTTCTGTCAGGAGGAATGGGCCAGAATTCATCAAATTATTGTGGAAGGAAAATCAAAATATTTGACCCAAGTCATACAGTTTAAAGGCAATGTTACCAAATACTAAGGGAATATATGTAAACTTATAAGCACTTATTTAGCACTAAAAAATTCTCTAATAAAATCTCTTTATCATTATTCTGGTGTTTAGCAAATAGAAATACAGTCGTGAAATAGAATAGAATAGAATAGAATAGAACATTATTGATCCCTTTGGTGGAAACCTCAGGGAAATTGTTGTACTAGTGACTCGATAATCCGACCCTGAACAATCTGAGAACTTTGCTATCTGACAGGTTTTTAGAAAAAACCAAAGGAACCCGTGAAAAATAGTCTTAACATACCGACAGCTTTGGATTTCGACTCCAACATGACATTTTATGTCACAAATAAGGATACCAGCGTATTGTCTAGCTTAACAGTCTGACAGATTGGCTATGGTCAGACTGCAGGACTTAATGCTCAGTTCGGATTTTTTTGTGAAATCTGATTTTTTTGCAAGTTCATTCACATTTTCAATTAAATGCAACTTGTATGTGATCTCCTGTGTGAACTTCCTATGTCCCGCATGCGCAGAGTAGTGATGGGAATTACGGCTCTTTTGAGTGAGGCGGATCATTCGGCTCAGCTCACCAAGAAGAGCCGGCTCTTTCGGCTCCCAAACGGCTCTTCAATTTACCACTCATACATTTTCTAATTCAGCCAAATTTAGCGTTGTTTGGCCTATGATATATACATAGGTGTACACATACCTCTTAAAAAAATTCAATACATCCTTTGTAAAGTATTCACAAGTAAAAATTACATTTTCTAATATCAGCAAATTGCTGTCACCACTTGTTTTCATTGTATTTACAGTCCCTTGAAACTCTCTGAAACCACCCAATGAACATGCTGACTTCCTTGTAGAACCACTCTGCTCCACAAAGCAGATGGAAACACATTTCAAAACTTAAGCATAGCATGTTTATTTAAACACAAATAAATATAAAATAACATAAAACAACATAACATAAATAATAGAATAAATAACATAATAAAAAAGAAGCAGCTGTATTACAATGAACAAAATAGCATCTAAACCAAAATTACCTGAGAAAGAAACATATATATAATAAAAATAAATATATTGCAGTAGCAGCAGCAGCAGGAGGAACAGAGGCCCTGACAGAAGCAGGCGCGCTGGCCTGCCTTGTTTCTTCCAATTGAACTGTTGGATGCACAGTTCTCATGTGTCTGCGCAGGTTGTTTGTGGATCCTGCTCAATATGACCGTTTATTTTTGCAGATTCTGCCTTTATGTTGTCAATATTATAAAAGTGCATCCAAATGCTGCTCTGCCTTCTCTCACTCATCTTTCTTCCTTGCTTTCTTTTTCGGGCCTTCTCTCGTCATCGCTCCTCTCTCTCCCCACCTGCGTGCTCCGTCCAATGAACACAAGCTAGTAGCTCACCCCCGCCCCCCTCCTCTTGGTGTATCCTCCTGTGATTGGTTGCATACAGCAAGCACGTGACAGTCATGCACTGCAGGCATGGAGCACCCCTCCTCCAGTCATTACACCTGAGTTTTTTCTCGGTCTGTGGGCGGGGCAAAGAACGGCTCACTGACAGGAGCCGGCTCCCATCTTTCACTTTAAAGAGCCGGTTCTTTGAATTGGTTCGTTCACAACCGACACATCACTAGCGCAGAGGAGGACAACGATGTCACACGCAGTGAGCATGCTCAGTGCTTACGAAGGAAAACACGGATAGTGGTGGCGGCGGGGGAGTGGCACAGCTGCCGCCACCACTGATGGTGGAAACAGAAGTGTGATCGCTAACCTAAACTGGCATCAGCAGCCAAGTACTGCCTGTGCGTTCCACTTCCACCCCGGGGGGAGCGTGCCGACCACGCGGAATATTCAGATCTTCATCGTTAATTGGACCTGAATATCCAGAGACCAGAAAGCGCTATTTGGACCAGCCCTACTAGTTACAGTATCATAACCAGTGCTTGAGTTGAGGGGGGATGGCATACCCCCTGAAATAAAAATGAAAAATCATTCCCCCTCTCAAACGGTCCTCCCCCCTTTCCATCCCTAGCCATTTTTACCAATGAATGTGGAAATATTACTACCATTCTGAATTTCTGACAATGGAAATATAACCACTATTCCAATATTTAGGGGGATTTGCGTTCAAAGGGAACGTTCTTTCGGCCGTCAAGTTGCGCCCACGTCCGCTCTGTTGATAATCCCTTTTGAGTAAGACATTGTGGGAGAGCAGGCACGCGCGAATGTGACACAGCGTTTCTTTTTGCTTTTTTGTCAACGTCAGTGAGCGGCATACAGTAGTAGCGCAAGTAGCGGTGTTACGATTTTAGCACCATGGCCAAGCGACGAGGACAGCTCTATCTGAAGGACTTTGGATTTAAAAGGAAAAAAAGTGATAGTTTAGGTTTTGAGTCTGTGCTCTCAATTATTATTAAATGTTTGTTTATTTGTATGTTTATGATGGGCAAACCTAATGTTACATTATTTGTTTACTTATTTTTTGAGATCGATTGTTTACTAATTGACTGCCGAGCTTGTTTTCTGATGTGGGCGTGTTTTCAATAAATAGCCTGGCACGGCAGCTGACACTGGTTGCGAGTAGATGGCATGAACAAGCACAGCAGCGCGTCTCCTTTGTTTCCTCTTCGTATTCGGTGCTTACAAACTTTCCTTTTGGGCTCACAGTGCAGTGCCGCTGTGAAAGAAAAACTCTGTCAACATTAGGTAAGTCAAAAGTCATGAAAATCGGTCATTACTTTGCATAAACCAACCATTCTATCACCAAATGTGTAATCTCTGGACGTAGTGATAACAACACAGCTAATGATGCTAGGTTGCTAGCGACGCTTGGCTTCTCAATGGGGTTTAGTTTTGCCTTTATCAGTCTGGGCTGAGCAAGATAATGTTTCTCTGGGATTCTCCAGGCTATATAAACAGGCAAAGAATTCAACATTAACGTCATTTATCACAGTGAAAGGAGAAGTCAGATACTGTAGTCTCAAGAGTAAAATCAGAACGTAGGGGAGAGAGGGGCAAGATGAGCCAATTTTTACTTATGTTGTCCTGGAGATAAGGAAAAATGACACAGAAATAGAATGAAAACATATACCTGTATTTCAGGATGTCTCCTATCAAATGAAATTATCAAAATGCATCTCTGACAAAGCTGACCAAAATAATAACTTCTCAAAAAAAAGTGCTCCTGTGGCTCAACTTGCCCCAGGTTAGGGGTAAGTTGAACCAAGTAAGTGGGTTATTTGAGCCACCTGGGGCTAAACTGACCATCTGAGTTTTAAAATGTAAACCTGAGCATATTGTGCTAACAAACAGTTTTAACAGTTTTGAACTTGTGAGAATAAACCACCAGTTAGTTTCCAAACTATTGATCCATTTAATCAAAACAACTATTCAATATTCCAACTGTCAAGGTTGCAGGGGAATAGACAGAGGTGATCCTAGGTTCTGAGGGGCCCCAGGCAAAGAGGTACATGGAGACCCCCATACATTCTTGTGCATTTATCAGTAGCACATCCATCTACCACTTTCTAGTTGATGTTTTTCCTACTCCTCCCGTCTCTTCTTCCTTTTCTGGAAACCTGACAAGTGTTGCTTCATTGTGCTGAAAGTTCACTTTGTTTATCAGGCAGTTGGACAGGACTGATAAGTGGTAGGTGAAGGGGGGCCCCACTAGGTGGGGTTGTGGGGCACCACCTTCAATGCACTGTATAGGGGCCTCCATAGGTTTAAGGGGGTTCATGGTTGTCACTGCAAAATGTATCAAAGTATAGCCATTTGGGGGGCCCCTTTTTCCGACAGGGTCCCAGGCAATTACCTGGTTTGCCTGTCCTGATGGTGCGCCTCTGGGAATATAAACTGTTGCTCCCTCCTTGCAGTTCCTCTAGCCTTTTGAGACTGAGGTAGTTTCTTCAGCACATCACTCCGCGGGAAAGATGCCTCATCCTTCTCCTTGAATGCGAAGGTGGGTTTCGTACTGCCAGTGATCCCTCAGATTCTGACACTTACTTAGTTGCCCACAAGGCTGTCAACCAAGCCAATGTAATGAAAGCTCCTACATTTGGATGCAAATTTTACGACGACAAAGTCACCAACTACCATATCTGAGACATCTGATTCACTTCTTTCATCGCTGGAGCTGTCATGCTACAAACCCTGTTTGTAGGTACTTGGCATGATACCTTTTCTACAATGGTTAACATATGACAAACACACCAAACCAGTTGAGTATACTCACCTGAAACACCATTTTATACGTCAGAGACTTCACTGAATTTTAGTGCCTTATGGTGGGGTAAGTTGAACCACTGGCTTAATTTACCCCATAGCCTCTGGCTCACTTTGCCCCATAGCCACCATTTTTGAAAAAAATTGGATAGCTTAGAAATTCAGGCTAATCTTTAGTGAAGTGATTCACGTGATTGTATATGATAGGAAATCACCAACATGTATAACATATCATTTTAGACCTGGATAAGTTTGCTTTGACATGACAGTCGTTTTACCTGATATGCAGAAAATTTGCTTTGACAAGCAAAAAACAGTTTTTCGTTTAGAAAAATACTTAACCCTTCTCCCATGTGCTTATCTGCGTCACGGCAAGATGGGAATGATGGGTGCTTCCTGAATTTATGGTCACATGACAAAACATGTGCACGGTTACCTAGATACAAGGGGTGGGTCAACTTATCCACTGGCTCGTCTTACCTCACTGTCTCCTACAGGCATTAATGAACATTTTTAGAAAATCTAAATTTATAATAATCTTTATTTGGCCAATGCTGCTTTCTTACAGATGACAGCAAGCATGGTGCGACAGCAGAACACTGTACTATTGTGACAAGAGGAGCTGGAGGGGACCCAGAGGCTGAGAGAATTGGAGGTTTGCGAACTATCAATTTTAAGATGATTCAGCTCTATAACTGCTAGCATGTTCTTTACAAGTTGCCAGCCAGCACAAGCAATTTTGACATTTTTTTGAGTCTCCACAGACCACAATATTGTGTTCTACAATATTGTAGCAGGGATATTAAAGGGACTGTGAGGACTTTTAAAGAGATTTTTAAAAAAGTATCATACCTAGATATGTGCCTGATCACAATCCACAATTTAAAATGAGTTTCTCAGCGTTGAAATAGGTTATTTCTGAATGCTTTTACCTAGCTCCCTGATCGGAACTTGACGGGTCAGAATTGACCAGATTGATTTAAGCCAAGCTGAAGTCTCTATGAAAACACCACGCTGGCTGTTTAGCTGTGAGAATAGAGAGCTGTGTTTTTGTCTGCTGAAAACAATTTCTGTGATTTTTTAGTAGTAATGGTGGAAACAAGAGCTGGACTGTCTGACAGAAAAGAGACAGAAGAGCAGAAGAAAGATAAATAGGAGAGATAGAACACCAGCTAAATGCTAAAACACAAGCTAAAAGCTAAAACATGAGTTAAGCTGTTTGTGGAAATGTTCATTCCAACCCACATGCAGCAGTTATACTGAGAGTCTATTAATAAAATGAAGAGCCAGGATTCACTTAAGTCACACAGAACCGAAACTGAGCACCGGGCGGCAAGTCATGCTAAATGTAGCCGGCTACTAAACTAGGCTTCAAACTTGCAAAGTTTGCTTGTTGTTATGTTTTAAACAACAGCATTATGTAACCGTTGCTAAATACCTTACCTCATCGCATTGTATCAGGTAAAAAGTTGGCATGAACTAAGAAAAGTAGTGTTAAAAAGATCTGATTTACTTACACTTTTACTTCCAAACACTCGACGTTTTCATGAAGATGTAGTTCTCTAAATATCTAAGAGTAAGTTGTTGTGCTTTTAATAATTTGTAAAACATACACATGCTGCTGTCAGTGATTTTTTGCTAAAACCCTAACAGCAACAACATTACAGTGACTGGACAGTAAGATTTGAACATTTCATGTGAATATTTCTCTATTTTGGTATTATTTTGGCTTGGTGACATACCTTTTATTTTAACCAAATATAACTTATAGCACCTGTCTGCTCACTAACAGAAGGACAATCTTGTTGTTTTCATTATAGAGGATAACTGTGGACAGGAAGCAGGACCGGGAACAGAAGTGTCAAGAGCTGGAGAAGGAACAGGTTGGATAATTCTTTTTTTTAAAAGTATATGTTTTGAGCTTTTTGCCTTTAATTGATAAAATAGTTTAAGACAAAAATGGGGAGGCAGAGAGAGAGGATGACATGTAGCCAAGGGCTACCAGATTCGGGATTAATACAGTTCTTTATACCAGTGTACATGAGGGAAATACGTTTATCATAGATCTTTTGTTTTTGTAGTGAAAGGAGGAAGAGAGGAGGAAGCAGAGACAGGGCAAAATAGTGTTGATGATGCTGATGGCCCAAGTTGCCAGGGAGATGATGCTCAAGATATCCCTGAATGCTCGACATCTAACATGTTCAGGGAGCAAATAAAGCAATATCCATAGCTAATTTGCCAAAGTAAAAAACCTGGATGCCCAACCTGCCAGAAGATTAAAGAAGTTGGGCCAAATGCAGGTGGGTGCCAGGTGCATATTGTTGGTGAGTGGTCCAAAGTTGAAGTCTCTGCCTACGGTGCAACAAGAGCAGCACAGCTGCAATCTCTTTGTAAGAAGATTCACAAGCATAGAATGTCAGACTATCACTAAGCAGCTGAGAAAACCATGGAAAAGGCAAAAGAGAAGAGAATGGAAACACTGACTTCTGATATACAAAAGGATCACTTAATAACTACTGATGGGGTATTTCGCACGGTTTACAAGATTGTGAAATCTGCAAGGCCTGTCACAGATCTAGCTACTGATGTTGATCTGTTGATCTCTCTTAAATGCAAAGTTGCCCTCTCTTAGAGTATGCTCCACCTCATAAGAGAAATTTGGAACCAGAAAGATGGCTGGCCATCGGCAAAGTCGCTCTGGTGAATCTGTGTTATCAGACAGTAACACAGTGTCATCTGTGCTGGTTGAACTCAGATCTGACTCGACAATTCTAACTATCTTAACGGTTGCCTTAGATGGTAGGTCCTCTATGTTAACTAAATTGCACAGTGCATTGTCAAACTCTGGGTCTTGAAACTGAAGACGAAGGTTATAGTGCAGGTTAAGCTTATTTTTCAACTCAAATATGAGGGCATTTACAGTCTCAGGGCGAGAGGGCAAAATGAGCCTCTCAGCATTGACATCATCAAGGATGACCCTTAGTTTAAGAACATCAGTCGCTTCCATTTACACTGTGTTAAGGACACCTGAAACACACAAAAATAACAGAGCTAGTCTTGGTCCATGCTCTCCTTTTCATTAGCTCCTCAACTACCCACACATGTCAATGTATGTACAGCTTCCATATTATTAGACCTAAACTTGACACAATCCGAGCACATTCTTTTTTTTTTTTACTAATGCGCATCCACAGTTAAACAGACATTTAGTCCAGCTTGTCAATTCTTTACTTTTGTAAAATGCACACAAAGCACATGTACCTATAAGACATGGGTAATAGTAGACAAAATAAATAAATTACCTTTACTTATGTTGTAGTATTTAGCCTTTTGTGATCCTAGAAAAAGTCCAGATGATCTTCAGCCTCCATCAGGTCACTGGGAGGAAAGGTCTCAAGATGGCTGCTTGGTGTGGTGCAGCTCCTTTACTCAGACACTGGAATGAAATGTTTAGTTGTGAGAATAAGTTTGCTTGAAACTTTGTAGGCTATCTGTGGCATCTGGTCAGTTAGCTGACTCAGAGATCTCACCGAATGGCTCTTGCTTTTATGATCTGTTAGCTCATATGACCGCAAATGCTCAACATACCAGGTCTCATAATCTTTCAATAGAAAGAAGATATCATTTCCAAAAAGCAATATGTTTCTGATCTCTTTAAACTCAGGCAAGGCAGCATATGTCCCACTACAAACAAACATGCCTACTACGAAAGTTGTGCCTTGAATGGTTGCCTGTTTTGTGCCATATACACTGCTGCTGTCTGTGATGCTTGATATGAATGCATGTGTATCAGTAGGCAATGACTCAACAAACAAAGACTCCACATTTGAAGTCTGTACTGGTGGCTTGAAAAATCTCTGTGATGACAGATAGAATGCCATCATGCTTTGGTGTCTCTCTGCCAAAGTTTTTAACACATTTTTGTAGTTATGAGTGTCACGGACTATTTTCTTGAAAACTTTGTGCTTCCCCTCAAATCTCATTGTCCAGAGATGCACCAGAGGACCAAAACACTTTATCAGATAGGGATAATGTTCAATGTAATGGTGTTTTGGTCGTAATCTTAAATTGGGGAAGACTTCCTGAAGCAGCTGCCTGTGATCGGAAATCTTAAAAGCCATGTACTGAATGGTATCATCTGTGAAAGTGTGAGACACAGCAAGCTCAACTATATCTTTTAATTCCATTAGCACCTCCCATATCATGTCCCCCTCTGGGACTCTTGAGCCAATAAGAACAGGTAGCAGTCTAAGCAGAGTGTGGTTTTCATGCCCATTTCCACCAACTGTTCCTCGACTGGCAAAATTCTGAGGAACTGGGTGAGGTCGGTCAACCTTATCAGAATGCTGGAAGGGAAAAGACAGAATTGCTTTATTCAGTTCTTCCAAAGTGAAAAATCTTTTTGCAATCAAACCTCTCAAGCAGTGTGCCAACTCCACAGGAACCACTCCTTCAAACAGGTCATGCAGGATATCTGGCGGAAATCCTGTGATAGGATGGAAATAGGAGAGATGGTCAGAGAGGGCACAACTCCTTTTTACACCATAATTCTCTTCGCTGTCATTGGTCTGTATTTCTTGAACAAGTGTGTCATGGAAATGTTTTGATCTCATCTCAAAACCTCCAGTTATCGCATCTGATTTCTGCATTTCTGTCTGGGTGGCAAGGCAAAATCGGCAGAAGTATGTAGACCTGAAACTCTCTGTGAAACCAGCTAGCCCATGGGCAGCAAGGTTATCAGCCACAACAGAGTAGACCGTGCCTTTGAGACAGTCACCAGCTGCTTCAATGTAGACACCCACTTCTTCAAGCGTTTTTAGGTCACTCAAGAGAGGAGCAAAAACTTTCTCATATCCAAACTGGTGTACATCGTTTGAATTGCACAAAAGGGCCAGCTGAGTAGAGTGGAGTACTGAGCGATACTTAACTGGAATGTTAGCTAATGTCCAGTAAACCGCACATACTTTGTGCATTTTTTTTGATGTTCCTAAAGGATTTGTGATTTCAAAATCATCAACATACAGAATTATTGATAATTTTTGACCCTCACCTGAAAGAAGCTGATTTTCCTTGTAGTACGAGCCGTCGTAGTATGACAAATACTGTCCAGGCAAATGTGATGTTGTTTCTTTGATCTTCTCAAGTACATCTGGTTTCTGCAACAACAGCTGCAAAGATGTGAGAATGGGCACATACATGTAGGTACGCTGTGATGACTCAATAAAGTACTGTACAGGCTTAACAAATGGAAACTTCTCCTCAAAATAAGATTTTCTCCTCTTAGCTGTTGACAGAGGTCCTTCAGGCGTAACAGATTTATGCAAAACATTACTCTCTGAAACTGCCTGGACAATTTCATTTACAAGCGTGTCTGTAAAAGTACAGTTATGTTTTTCCAGTGTTTTGATTACAGATTCTCTGACAACAGGTTCTGACAGTGAAAACAACTGATCAATGTGCTCAATGATTTCCTGTGTTGCCCTTTGTGATACATGGAGAATAGTTTGCATTTTCAAGAAGAAAGCAGCCAGATTGTACTGTAACTGCTCTGCTAATTCCTCAGTGCTACTGCCTGCTACTGGGGCAGTTTCACTGTCATCTGAATGCTCCACAGGATCATGTTCAACGTCAATATCCTGGGAAACATCTGGAACATTTTGCACCACAACTGCTACATCATAGTCTGATGCATTCTGGTGTTCTCTGCATTTGTGTGCATTGTATGTGGAATAAACATTTGTTTTAAACGTGCAAGCCCTAAATGGACATGGCACCATTTCTTTCCTTCTTAAATGTCCCCTTAGATGACTAAACATGTCCCTCTCAACGAATGGCTGCTTAAAATCACACACAGGGCAATGAAATGCCCGATTAAACGTCAAATCATTTCCATCTCTACCTGCTACTGTTTTCACTGAATGTATTCTCGACAAATGTACCTTCAAAGAATTAAAAATAGTAAATGTGCACACACAACTGGTATACAAGCAAGGTAAAGGTGAAACTGTGGAATACTGGCCATGGTAGAGTTTGTAATGTCTCAATAACTGGATTTTAATAGCACTAGAAAATCCACACAGTTTACATTTCCACATAATTTCATCTAACAGTTAAAGTTCGTCTACGTAGTAAACTTGTTTTTTCTGTCAATGACTAGTTTTAGATGACAATTTTTCACTGTCCAAATTATTTGGGAATTTTCTTAATAACCTAGCTGAGCAGACAAAGTGACTGAAAGCGCCAAATCGAGGCTCAAGCTAAGTTAATTTTATAGCTAGTACTAGCTTACATAGTAAGTCTAGAAGCTTTATTTTTCATAGATATACTCTTTTAAATGTAGTTCAGTCAAGTCGCACCTCTTTATCTGCTTGACAAATGTTTAACATTAGTTAAAAGCGCAAAGTGGTTCGTTTGAAAGGCGTGGCTGTTAGCTAATGTTAACAAGTTAACAGAGTTGCACAAACTTTAAGACCTAGCAGTCTCTTTAGTCAACAAATTTAACAGCAACTATCAAGTAACACGACATGTTTTTTTCTGAACCATGCAGTATGCAAGCTAATGCTAAGGTTTGCAAACTCTAAGCTAACGTTTACCGCGTTTTAGTATTTGCGCTGCACGTGTTCAATTCAAACAGCCTGACAAACGGCAGCATTAAGCTATTGTACAAGGCAGTAAAAAAATAACAGAACAAACCTACCGTGTATGTTTGCTGCGCCAGAAACTCCCTCCAGTAACACTGCAGTGAAGCGTGTCCTCCCAACTACGGACCTCCGTTATTCCAGTACCGACTGCAAAGTAGCCTGAGCACATGTCACGTTCAAGTGGCGGCTGGCGTGCCGTTAGTGCCGTGTGCAAACAGGTCGAGTCGAAACCAAGACGCAACAAACCAAGCTGCCTTCTCTGTTTTTCTCTTTTTTTCTTGGATATATCATCAGA
>NW_007579206.1:105929-115018 GCF_000690725.1 Stegastes partitus
ATCACTTAATAACTACTGATGGGGTATTTCGCACGGTTTACAAGATTGTGAAATCTGCAAGGCCTGTCACAGATCTAGCTACTGATGTTGATCTGCAAGTCATGAATGGGCTAGACATGGGAAGAACTTCACATTCAGACCATTCCTGTGCAACAATAACTCAACACATAGCTAATGAAATGAGAAAGAGAGTAGTTGAAAAGGTCCTGCAAAGTGGAACAAAATTTTCAGTTTTGGTAGAAGAATCTACAACTGACAGTAAAAAATCTGTTCTGATCATTTATATAAGAGCAAGCCTAGGAATGAGTGAAGAACCACTAACATTCTTCTTGGATCTTGTTGAGCTTTCTGCTACCAGTGCAGATGGAATTTATCAAGCTCTGATGAATAACCTGTCAGACTATGGCTTCTCTGCAGTTATTATGAGAGAGCGCTTTGTTTACTTTGCATCAGACGGAGCTTCTGTAATGCTTGGAAGCAAATCAGGTGTTGCAAACAAAATTGTGGAAAAGTTCCCCAACGTGATGGTGTGGCACTGCATGAACCACCTTCTTGAGTTGAGTGTTGGAAATGCTGTTGAAGAAATTGCAGGGATGAATGAATTTCAGTTTTTCTTTGACAAAGCTTACAGTCTCTATCATGCATCAGCCAAAAACTGCCGCGAGCTTGCTGAATGTTGTGAGGAACTTGCCTTACAGTGTCTGAACATAGGGGGAATTCTCAGCACTTGATGGGTGGCATCTAGTTATTGGACCATTAAAGCTGTGTGGCAGCAGTACTCTGCACTCCACAAACACTTTTCCAGTGCCTCAGTTGATTCTAAAAGAAGCTCAACAGAGAGATGCATGTTCGGTGGTTTAAAAAAATTGCCTGTCTAATGCAGCCTTTGTGCAGAACCTTGGAGTCATGTATGATGCTTTAGAGGAGCTGTCTGAAATCTCTCTCTCACTACAAAACAGAAACATGACGCTCCCCAAGGCTGAAGCAAGTCTCAGTCGGCAGGTCCGTGTGTTGAAGTCAGTGGCAGAGCAACCTGGACCAAGAGCAGAAGAGGCTCCGACTGCAGTGGATTTGAAGCTGTTCAAAGGAGTGCCACTGACAAATACTTCAAGGTACAGCGGAGAAATAAACCACCAACACTTTTTCCATGCCCTGGCTGCTAATATTGAGAAGAGAATGGGATGCCTGCCTGGTAAACAGACAAGCAAAAAAAGAACACCAGAGCTTTCTGAACAGTGTTGAGGTGCTTCAGCCATCCAACTGGCCAGATGAGTGTGGAGTTCGTTATGCCGAAAAGGAAATACAGGAACTCCGCTCGTTTTTCAAGCTTGATAATGGCAGACAAATTCAGAGAGGGATGAGGGAACATATTGACATGGTCAGACATAAAACTGTTGATGAAACGGAACCAGCAGTGCCAGAAGAGCTAAAACCCCTCCTTCAAGCTGTGAACACACTGGTCATCTCCACAGCTGAGTGTGAGCATGGGTTCAATCAGATCAACATTTTAACCACAACTAATCGCTCCCTAGAAGAAAAATGCATGTCAGCCTTGCTTTTCATCAAGTGTGTTGGCCCTCCATCGAAAGTGTTCAAACCAGATGCCTATGTCAAGTCTTGGCTTCAAAGCCATTGTCTAGCTAATGATCCAAAAGCAAGAGCCGGAAAATTTACTACAAAAAACATGATTATGAAGATCTTTGGAAACTTCTGTGAATGAGGGGAGAATTGGGTAGGCAGCTATTGGAAAATAAAACTGATTAGTTATTCATTTTATTTTTCCTATTTTGTTTTTAGAGGCTAACCACATCAAGTTTAAAAAATCTCAGGTGTTATGTATTTGTGTAAATTTTTGATATTAATTTTCAAGTTTAAACTTGACCTGACTTGAGAGGATTCAGAGTTTCATTTGCAGTTTTTGTGAGATTTTGTTTTACACTTCAGAAGATGAATTACCAAATGATCTCAAATTACCAAATGATCTCAAAGTATGAAATTGCACTTGAACCCAGTAAGAAAAGTGGTCCTCTGCATTTACTTTTTGCTGCGTAGGAGCAGTGATTCACCTCCAATTCTGAGGTGTCTTGGTCAAGATCAATTACAGGAGAATCTGACATATAACATCCATAGAAAAGATGTTCATTTGTCTTCAATGTACAAATAGACTTAAGGATTTCATTGTCATAGGACAAATGATATAAAGCTGTTAGTTGTACCTTGACATGTTTCGGCGTCTTATCTGTCGCCTTCTTCAGAAGCGTCATCCGATGTGTTTGACGTGTCTTTATCAGCTGTTGTTCCTAGGTGTGGCCAATCTGACAGATCCAGCGGGTGTGTCAGTTTGGCCACACCTATCGGTAGGGATGGCCAAACTGACACATGAAGAGGAGAAGGAAGGAAGGAAAAACTGCATTTTTGGACATCAATATACACCACAGACCGGACAGCACCATAGGAACCACAATTTACAGAAAACCCACACATATGGATCAATATCTACTCTGGACCTCTGAACATCCCACAGCGCACAAATTATCAGCTGTCAGAACCCTATTTGAATGTATACACATGATCTCAGACGAGGAAGACAGGCAAGCACAGGAACAACACATAACACAAGCGTTAAAGAACTGTAGCTACCCAAAGTGGGCCATTGCAAAAGGCAAGCAACAAGTACTCAACAAACAGGAAAAACAGCGCAAGAAAAAGACCAAACAAGCAAAACAGGAAGAAAAAGAACTAGCCACTTTACCTTACATTCGTTGACTCGCAGAATCAATCCGAAGAGCCATGATGAAACAGAATATTCACACGGTGGTCAAACCATATACAAAACTAGGCAGCTTCTGGTACATCCCAAGGCCAAAATCCAGCCGGACAACAAATGCAATGTAATATATGAAATCCCCTGTAGAACCTGCAATAAAACGGACGTGGGCGAAATGGGACGGACCTCCACCGTGAGGAGGATGGAAAACCAGAAAGAGTGCGAAAAAGAAACTACTG
Source organism: Stegastes partitus (assembly GCF_000690725.1). Taxonomy (NCBI): domain Eukaryota; kingdom Metazoa; phylum Chordata; class Actinopteri; family Pomacentridae; genus Stegastes; species Stegastes partitus. The sequence continues at coordinate 108,936 of NW_007579206.1, forward strand.
GACGTCTCACAAGATTGGAGAAAACAAAAGCCAAACAGCAGTGGCGTAGCCGTCATTTTAAAAGTGTGTGTGTGTGGGGGGGGTACAAATTGTTCAGAGGTCTATTGAGTGATTTATCGTCCTCTCACATTCAGCTGCACCTCTCCTCAGCAGGTAAAGAACCACATAGCCACAAACAGCACAGCACCAAGGAACCAGCTTTATTTAAAAAAAAAAAAAAAAAATTAAAGCTGCAAGCAGCGTTGGTCGGGTCCTCGGTCTGCGTTGGACCCTCATGCCCGTCTGACCTCCATTTTGACAATTTATTCAACTTCACTACACTCTGACCTACTAATAGGCAATTTTCATAGTGTTGCTATCTGCTACGATTTTACAGATATGTAGCTTTAAGGTGAAGGAGCCATTTTTCTGTCTCTGCTCAGCCTCAGACTGTCAGTGAGTCACATGACCAGCTGCACTGAGCTGTGATGATGTCATCATTCAGCATGTCCCTTGGTGGGAGAGTGACATTTTTACTCACTTTAACTCTCCCATACAGCCACAATTTTCACCAAATGTGTGTAAAAACAACATATTTTTGTGGGAAATCTTGTTAGGAAGCCCTCAGTGTCATTTTTAAAGCTGTAGGACCTTTAGTTTTTTGTGTAGATGACCAACTGACACAGCATGTCTGCACATGCCCCCATTGACACCCATACAAAGTATCACCCGAGGCTGCAACAGCTCATCAACTTTAACGGCTCGCCATTCGAAAACCGGTTGAGAAACGCCAAATCCCTTCAGAACTTTTGTACATCAAGGCCTTCTCTGTCTCCTGTGCGACTTTCAAGTTGGTGCGATTTACGGTGTCAGACAAGATAATTTTTTCCCAAAAGAAGTTTTCGCTCATTTTTTTACTTTGAAAGGCAAATTGTGGACTTCCTGTTGGAGATAGGTCAGGGGTGTCAGCGCGAGATTTGTGGGTCTCATTGAGATGAACGTTTTGATGTTGGTTTGATGTCTGTGCGACATTCCTACTGGGCGCTAGGGCCATTTTAGTGTGTTTTTCTGTAACTAGGTGGTGCTAGAGAGCATTTTTGTCTTTTTTTTTTCATTTTATCAAATTTTTCGCCGATTCGGACGTGCGTGCCAATTTTGGTGAGTTTTTGAGCGTGTTTAGGGGGTCAAATTAAGGCAAACGCGTTCGTCAGGAAAATAGGAATAAAGAAAGAAACGCAGCAAGTAGGGGTCCTCGGACCCTAAAAATCTGAAGCTGCCAACTGTGGTTGAGTTGACATAGAAGGACCCGGGGCATCTCCACGGTGCATGGCCAGATAATGAAGTGCCAGATGAAAACACTGAACACCAGAAGTTCTGTAAAACACCATTCCTGTTTAAAATGATCAGCACCAGAGCACATGTTCTGTTCAGAAATGAAGGAAGAGTGGGTTTATAATCAGCTAGCTTAGCTAACTACATTGACATTTAGTTAGCTAAGCTAGCGAGTTAACCTTGCTAACTTAGGATGACAAAGTCCTCTTCAGAGTCTTTTAGCCAAAGTCCTGGGCAGTATCCCATATAAAATATCTTTGTATTAGCTAAACATTATCACCATGTACCAGCATTACTCAACTTACACGGTTTGTTGGGAAAAAACTGTCCAGAGTTTTCTGCTTCTTGGTTTGTTTAGCGGACATGATTAAAGCTAAAAGTCAGTCTCACCAAACACTGCGGCTGTTTGTTTGCGCCGCCGCTTAGCGCCGTCTACTAATGATGCGTTTAAAGGCGGCTCGGAAAAACGTGTTTCCACATGTTAAAAATGAATTAAGTGGTTGTAATGGCTGTAGAAAAGTGCCGGGATGGAGGGCACAGATACGGGAAGTGCGGGGGACATGTCCCCCGTGTAGTCCGCGTCCGCTACACCCATGCCAAACAGGAAAACCTAAAATCTGCCATCTCAGATCACTGCAAACCGGAAAATCATGTGATGAATTGGGAAAACGTGAGGATCATAGGGATTGAGGAGCACAAATACAGGCACTGGATGGGAGGCCATTGAAATCAGGAAGTGAGGCTCACACACAATCAATAGAGATGATGGAGCGTTCCTTCTATCCCACACCTGGGACGCTCTGCTCCACAGGCTACCGCGCGGTGGTAGGTGTGGCCAAACTGACACACCCACTGGATCTGTCAGATTGGCCACAGCTAGGAACAACAGCTGATCACGTCAAACACATCAGATGATGCTTCTGAAGAAGGCGACAGATAAGACGCCGAAACATGTCAAGGTACAGCTAACAGCTTTATATCATTTGTCCTATGACAATGAAATCCTTAAGTTTGTATAACATCCATGCCATGTCTGTTGTTTTAAGATCGTAAAATAAGTATCTTTGAGCTTTAAAAAAAAAAATAAAAAGGGTACATAGTTTGTTTCACATCATATGCACTGTCATCAGGGCAAAATATTCATCCCAAAAAATAAAATCCACCATTCCCCCTGAAACTTTTTTAGAACTCGACTACTGATCATAACAACTATAAACAATGAATATTAACAATACATTACCCTTCAAGCATCAAGCCGTCTTGACCAGGGGTCGGCAACCTTCAATACTCAAAGAACCATTTGGACCTGTTTCACCCAGAAAAGAAAACACCGGGAGCCACAAAACCCTTTTCACATATAAAATGAAGATAATACAGATAGTATATATCGTTTTTACGTTAATGCTATGTATAAAAACATTTTTAAAAAATACAGTGTGTTGCATTAATAAAATGAATGAACTACCACAGAGAAAACAAAATTGTATTTCTGCATCCAACGAAAACATTTTTAACTTCGAAAAAAAAAGAAGACGCTGGGTTGAAGGTTACTTTCAAATAAAATACTCAATGTCTATTTGAGTCCTCCTTGTATTTATGAAATAGAAAGCCGAATTTAAATTATCCACCTGCAGCAAAGTAAAAATGAAGTCTGGTTGTCCTGCTGACTGCAGCTGGGACTGCTGACCAGACTCCTGACCGCCTGTGAGCGCTTTGGGACGGGGAGGAGCTCACGGCAGCACCCACTGCTCGTTGAGGACAGTAACTGCAGAACAATACGTGTTTTCACGTCAGAACCTCCACAATGCCAGAAAAATCTCCATTAGCACCAGAAAGAGTCGCTAGATTTGTCGCTAGTCGCTTTTGACAAAAAAAAATAAGTCGTCACAAGGTTCTGGAAAGTTGCCAGATTTAGCGAGAAAGTCACCAAGTTGGCAACACTATGCGTGCCGGCAGGTGTCACACATCGGCGAGTGTCACGCATATTTTAAGCGACAAAAATTAAAAATTTAAACATTAAACATTTTATTTTAATGTTACATATCACCATAATCTTCAAATGTAGAATTACATTTTTAAAACTAACAAACTAAAATAAAATACATTTTAATTAGATACTCATTATTTATTTTCCAAAGCCACAAGGAGCCACAGCAGAGGTAATGAAAGGGGCACATGTGGTTGCCGACCCCTACTGATGAATATAAATTGGTTGATCAAGTCACTGCAGGGTTTGAGACATCCCTGTTTTGGTGGGTGACCAAAAACAAAATGTGGACAGAATTAATTACATTCACTTTAATGTTCAAAGGCTTAATAATATGACTGGAGATGAAACTGCTGGACTATATGAACAACTGGCTGCTACTTCTCTGAGGATTTATCAAAACAGAATGGCCTTGATTTCCTGCTAGCTGAAAGAGAAGGTGTGTGTGCTGTGTTTTCCAAAGATTGTTGTGGATGTGGATGTGTTCATCCCAAAAAACTCGGCCCTGGACAGCTCCATAACTCGAGCTCTTTCGGGTCTTAAAATCATGTCTGAAGAGTTAGCAGAACATTCAGGGATTGATAGTCCCCTCTCTGATTGGCTGAGCAATTTTTTTTTTTTGACTTTATTTATAGATTTTTCATTTTACAGATTGAACATAAACACACCCTTAATACTCCCCAACCCCCCAGTTACCCTCCCATCCCATACAGATACACAAACAAAGACAAGGGAGACAGGAAAAACAAAACAAAACAAACAAAAAATAAATAAATAAATACATAAAAATAAAATAAAATATGCATACATTCATATATATGAAGATGAAATAAATAAATGTATTACTCCTTTACAAGTGCAAATATCTGTGAGACAAGCTTACATCTTACTTACTTGATATTCTCACTCTGTACATATGTATCAATAACAGTAGCTTCATAATAGACTCAGATTTTTAACATAGACAATAAAAGAAGACCAGATCACCCAAAATTTTTCAGGACAGTTTTCTCTACTGTATCTTAGCTTTTCCAGCTGTAGCATGGAGAGCATTTCCTTAATCCAACTGTCTAAAGATGGAGGTTTATCCGATTTCCACTGGAGAAGAATGGTTCTGCGGGCTATTAAGGATGCAAAAGCAACTGCTTTCCCTTGTAGTTTAGAAACAGTGATTTCTGGAGGAAGAATCCCAAAGATGGAAATAAGTGGTGAAGGTGGGACTTTTTCCTTGCAGATATGAGAGATGGCCTCAGAAAAATTAGCCCAGAAACTTTTCAGTGATATACAATTCCAAAACATATGTCCCAGAGTCGCTGGACTATGGTGGCATCTGAAACATGCAGAGCTAACATTGGAATATAACTTGGAAAGCTTATCATTTGAATAGTGCAGGCGATGCAAAACTTTAAATTGAATTAAGCTGTGTCTAATACGAATAGAGGAAGTGTGAATCCGTTCTAAGCAAAGTTGCCAAGACCTCTCAGAGAGTTCAATACCAAGGTCCCTCTCCCAGGATAGTTTTGTTTTGGTCCATGATGGTGAATTAGCACCCTGAATTTTGATATAAATTTTGGAAATATTGCCTTTTGTATACGGATGTAATGCTAGTATGTCATCCATTATATTTTTATTGCAGGGTTGTGGAGGATTAAAGTGTTTGCCAATGAAGCTTCTAATTTGAAGATATCTGAAAAAGTGGGATTTAGGGATATTGTATTTTCTTTGTAGAGATTCAAATGACATTAACATTCCTTTAAGAAAAAGGTCTTTAAAAAAGACCAAGTCACATTTATGCCAAGTTTTAAATGCAGAGTCAGTTCGGGATGGTAGGAAAAGGTGATTATTTAGCAAAGGAGAAAATAGGGAAGGATGAGTAAAATGAAACTGTTTTCTAAACTGAAACCAGATTTTCAGGGAATGCTTTAGGACTGGGTTAAGGACCTGAGGATGTGAACTTACAGGAATTGGAGAGCTCAATAATGAAATAGGATTAATGGCTGGGTCGTTATACAATTCCATCTTGGCCCAGACAGGTCCCTGGTCGTTACGCCATGTGGAAATCCAATATGGATTACTTACTTATGTTTGCAGCCCAGTAGTAAGAAGTGAAATTAGGCAAGCCTAGACCCCCAGCTGATTTTGGTACCTCAAGAAACACTCTTCTCATTCTTGGAACCATTTTACACCATACAAATGAGGAAATCAAGTTGTCAATCTCTCTAAACACATACTTAGGTAGAAAGAAGGGAATCATTTGAAAAAGGTACAAGAAACGAGGAAGGATGGTCATCTTAACAGTATTCACTCTTCCAGCTAAGGAAATGGGCAGTATAGACCATCGTTCCAGATCCTGTTTTGTTTGTTCTAATAAGGTCTTGAAGTTACGTTGAAAGAGATCCTTATATGAATGTGTAATTTTAACTCCCAAGTATGTAAATTCTTCGGCTCGTTTGAAAGGAAAAGGGCTAAAGTCCATCACCGCTGCCAAATGGTTAATAGGGAAGAGGATGCTCTTAGAAAAGTTCAGTTTGTATCCTGATATTTTGCCATAGGATTCTAGTATGTTAGTGAGAACAGAAAGAGATTGTATAGGGTTTGATAAGTATATTAAGAGGTCATCTGCATAAAGAGACACCTTGTGAATTTCATTATGTCTTGACACTCCACTGACCCCATCATTCATTCTTAAGGCAATAGCCAAAGGTTCTATGGCCAAGTCAAAAAGGAATGGTGACAGACAACAACCCTGTCTTGTTCCCCGGTGCAGCCGAAAATAACCTGATGC
>NW_007579206.1:119968-121255 GCF_000690725.1 Stegastes partitus
TGCCACGGTTACCAACTACCGTTTGAGTCAGCGCATTAATTTAGAACAATCAGGTTATTTGACCGGAACTTCTTTATAGGTGTCCTATATCACTTTTTAATGGACACCCTGCAGCCAATCAGAATCGAGTATTCACCCAGACCATGGTATAACACTTTTTAATGGACACCCTGCAGCCAATCAGAATCGAGTATTCACCCAGACCATGGTATAAAATAGAATTATATCAAAAGGGGGATGTCAAAAATCTCCCGTCTGGGTTGTGTTGCATCTTGAGGTGGATGATCACAGTTTGGGGCCCTGTTGAGTTGGTTACCACTGACAGATGTGATAAAATTGTGCTAACGTTCCTACCTTCATAACTAAATCGTTACCAAACAATTTCTTCACCAATATGTCTGTACAGGTGTGTAATAACATGCCTTAAAATGTTGAAGTTCAACTCCCGTGGGAAACCCTGATAAAAACTGTTCAAGTTAGGGTTCCAATAAACGATTGATGAAAATCGATTTTTTAAAAATCAGGCCTTAAGTAACTTATGACGGGTCAAATCAGGGTTTTTTCATGATTCTGAGTTGATTGTTAGCATTTATATTTCACCACAAACACTCCATTGTTGAGAAAACACACACTCACTTTTACATTTACATTCAAAGCAGCTTTTATTTCACATACTTATACACAGCTCAAAAAAATAAAGGGACACTAAAATAACACATCCTCGATCTCAATGAATCAAATATTCCAGTTGTAAAACTCTATTCATTACATGGCGGAATGTGTTGAGATGAAAAATAACATAAAAATGATCAATGTATATCTATATTATTATCCCATGGAGGTCTGAATTTGGAATCAGATTCAAAATAAAAGTGGAAAATCACATTACAGGCTGATCCACCTTCAGTGGAAATTCCTCCAGACGAGTCAGAATGAGGCTCAGTCGTGTGTGTGGCCTCCACATACATGTATGACCTCCCTACAAGGCCTGGGCATGCTCCTGATGAGGCAGGATGTTCTCCTGAGGGATCTCCTCCCAGACCTGGGGCCTCATTTATCATCAGTGCGTATGCACAGATATGTACGTACAGCGTGTGTACAAACACTCCTACGCAAAGTATAGAATTTATCAACTTGTACTTACACTTAGGAATGCACAACTCTGACCATGCGTACACACATAATGTAGCGGTAGAACAGTGAAACTACAAACAGAAAACATTCGGGGATTTTGACCACCGGCACATTCCAGTGTGAGGTTGGAGACATATGCAATGTTTCCCAGCC